>NC_067166.1:29310013-29410013 GCF_903995435.1 Acomys russatus | reverse complement strand
TCTGACAATGGGCTAATATCCAAAATATATAAAGAAATCAGGCAATTAAACACCAGTAAACCAAATAACCCAAGTAAGAAACGGGGTACAGAGCTAAACAGAGAATTCTTAACAGAGGAATATTGAATGGCTAAGAAATACTAAAAGAAATATTCAATGTCCTTAGTCATCAGGGAAATGCAAATTAAAATGACTCTGAAAGTCCATCTTATACCTATCAGAATGGCTAAGATCAAAAAATCAAGTGACAGCACATGTTGGCAAGGATATAGAGAAACAGGAACACTCTTCATTGCTGGTGGGAGTGGAAACTTGTACAACCACTTTGGAAATCAATCTGGCACTTTCTCAGCAAATTGGGAATAGTGCTACCTCAAGACCCAGCAATACCACCTCTGGGTACATACGCAAAAGATGCTCCAACATACAGCAAGACCATTTGCTCAACTTTGTTCATAGCAGCTATATTCGTAATAGCCAGAATCTGGGAACAACTTAGATGTCCCTCAACCAAAGAATGGATAAAGAAAGTGTGGTACACTTATACAATGGAATACTATTAAGCTATTAAAAACAAGAAAATCTTGAAAATTTCAGACAAATGGATGGACTAGAAAAGATTGTCGTGAATGAGGGAATCCAGACCTAAAAAGACATTAATGGTATATACTCACCTATAAATGGATACTAGCCCAACACATATGTCTTCTGAGAGACTGCACCCAACAGGGGATCAGAACAGATACTGGGACTCAAGCTGGACTCTCGGAAGAACGCTGAGAGCTATAGGGAAGAGTGGGGGGATGGACGGACTGGGAGAGTTCAGTAGCTCCATAGGGAGACCAATAAGGCCAGTGGATCTGGACCCAGGAGGCCTGCACAACCAAGGATAATGTGTATAGATAACCTAGACCCCTGTTCAAACATAGCCAATGGACAACTGATTTTCCAAATGGGGGTGGGAAGGGAGTACTGCACTGAACCTCTGACTTGCATTCTGATGGCCATGATTTCATCACTGCCTCTTCACAAGACTGCCTTGTGGGTCACATAGAAGAAAGGGATGCAGGCTATCATGATGAGACCTGATAGGCTATGGCCAGGCAGTGGGGTAAGAGTGCTTCTCAGCCAGATGTCTAGGGCAAGAAAATAGGGCTAAAGAAATAGGGAGGATGGGGAAAGGGAAGATAAAAGCAAGGAGATAACAATTGGGATGTAATGTGTGAATAAATTATAATAAATAAAATATATAAAAAATAAAATATTACTAAGACTAAAAAAAAAGTTTTATAGCTTTATTACATTTTTGTCAAAATTCTTGAGCTCTTCTTCAACTTTGATTGATATAACTTAGTCTTTTAACAGAAACATGTATTTTATAATTCCTAAGTTGTGTTATAGTGAAACAACCTATAAAATAGCTTCAGTAAAAAGGACATCCTCCAAAGAAAACATACTGACATTTACCAACTAAATATTCTAGTCACCACCTATTAATTAGAAGTGAATAGAATTGCTTTTTTCATCAGTTCAAATTTTATGGAAATAGGAGTCATTGTTGCTAAAAAATAGTTGTCTTTTATATTTAGGCAATTTTATATGATTTATCAAATGACAACAGCATTTCTAGTTGAATTAACAGAAAATACAAATAAAATAAGGCATGGTGTTTATATACATTCGCATGTGTACAGATAATTCTTTCACTTTCATCTATCTATCTATCTATCTATAATATACAATATCTTGTTTTCTGATTTCAATTAGATCCAATTTACTTTATTTTGCTACATTATTAAAATTGAATTTTAATTTCTCCTCTGTCTCATATTAAATAACATAAGAATACATGTTTATTATATGAGTTGTAAAAGGCTACAATTTAATATAATATCTCAAGCAGTAATGTTATATTGTTGCAATGTGAGATTCAATACAGAATCATTAAAACTCATATAAAATTGACTATCTCTTGTTTATCAATGCAAAAGTGAACAAAAATTCTAGTGTTTAGATCAGCAAGTTAGTCATTTGCAGCCCAGATTCTCTAAGATTGTTTATGCACATGATCAAAGGAATAAATGGACCTTAAAAACTCTGATGTACTATGCTATTAAATATGAGAAACAGAATAAATGAAAATAATATTCTACTTACTCTTTACTCATTAAGACCTTGTCATCTCACATTATGAAGAAATCTGTGGTAAGAATATGAAGCACAAGGGCTAGAAAATCTAGTCATATTAGGCAACTTTAAGGCTATTTGGTTTTTTAAATTATTTTTAATTATTACTGAAGACAAGACAGATCTTGCTAGAGATTGCCACTAAAATAACCATAAATACTATGTATATTGATTAAAAAAAGATACAGGAATGGAGGGCTAAGAAAAAAACTGACACAATGGTCCATGAAGTCAGTACCACTAAAATGATTTAAAACCTATAAAATTAATAGTTGAATAGTCGTCATATTCTTCAAAAGTTAGTAAATAAGATAATGTGTGTAGTATTGTGTCCATCTATGAACCTTGAAATGTAATAGATTTACTTAGAAATAAAGGAATGCTCTTTTTCTTTTTCTTTTTTATTATTAATTTATTCTTGTTACATCTCAATGGTTATCCCATCCCTTGTATCCTCCCATCTTCCTTCCCTCCCATTTTCCCCTTATTCGCCTCCCCTAAGACTGCGACTGAGGGGGATTTCTTCCCCCTGTATATGCTCATAGGGTATCAAGTCTCTTCTTGGTAACTTGCTATCCTTCCTCTGAGTGCCACCAGCTATTAAAAACAAGGAATTCCTGAAATTTGTGGACAAATGGATTAAGCTAGAAATGATCATAATGAGTGAGTTAACCCAGAAGCAGAAAGACTCAAATTGTATATACTCACTTATATGTGCATACTAGCCCAAGGGGCATGTCCCATGAAAGCCTTCACTTACCAGGAAACTGGGACAGAGGGAAGGACATCCTATTGGGACTCTAGATGATGGAAGCATGGGAGAATAGCAAAATAGAAGGATCCAGAGGGTTCTAGAAACCTACAAGTAGAACATTATGATAGGCAGATTTGGGCCCAGGGGTCCCGCTCAGACTATGGCATCAGCCAAGGAATGCTCTTTTTCATTTCTCTCTAAATTATTTTAATGCTTATAAATCATTGGAAAAATGAATAAATGGAAGGATGAAAATATGTTAAATAAAAATTTACACTTGTATAATAATGAGAAAAATAATATTTTTTATTATATATATTGAACAAGCATTGAAAATAATGTAGAATAAAAATGAAAGAGTATGTAAGAATTGTACAAATATCTGAAAGTAAAAAAAAAAGAGTATTCATGAAAGGAAGCTAGTAAGAAAGGTGAAATTATATTTGTATTCTTTAGTAATATTTTAAATTCACTTACTTAAATATATGCAGTATATTAAAATATATTAAGCAATTTATAACCAACAATATACCAATATCTGAAGTTGCTTAATCTATAAACATAAAAATGAAAGCTTACAGTTATATAAATATAAATAAAATGTAAAATGTTTTTTAAAAACTACTTAAAATGTAAAAATATTTACAATTGCCTTTTAAAAACAGCTACTGGGTACCAAATATTTGGAATATAGTACATATATTTAATATTACATAAAAAGATGATGGATTACTCTGTCTATACTTCAGTTACAAACCTTGTGTAATTTTCCCTGCATTTACACCAGGATAGATACAATGTGTCTGTTAATACTACTATACATAATTAACACTTCCAAACTCCCAAAAGCCTACAGACACATTCTTTTTCAATGTGGGGCTTTTATAAATATACAAGAGCTACATTAATCATTATATCTTTATAGATACAGCACTAAAAAGAAAAATGTTACTTACAGATTAGAAAATGAATTTTTACATTATTTAGATAAGTTGAAGTTATTTAGATAACTTTATATTGTTCAGATAAATAATATAGAGATGAGTTGCAAAATGTCCAGTTATTCTAGTTACATTTCAATTTGCATTATAAAATAACCTGACAAACAGCCCCCCCCCCAATAGAAAGAGTTTATTTGTCTTACAAGGTCAGATTACAGTCCATTATTTTTGAGAAACAAAATGGCAGCAACTAAAAAATAAAGTTAGATGAATTCTAAGACAGCATTGTTATAGTGAAGCAGTCTCTTCTCTGTGTTGTTTTTAATAAATCCCACCACCTGCTAAGCAAAGATTTACAGCAGACTGTGAAAAGGAACTTGTACTGCCACATATCACAGAAGGTGGAAAGTATTAAATCCTTGCTTTTATGGAATAGAAACTCTTTCAATACTATTTTAAATGTGCCCAATTTAATCCCCCAGTTAATTTCAAAGAACATAAACCCCAATAGTTTTATTATCATACTTTATTTTTGCTCTCTGTGGAACTTCATTTTTATTCATGCTGTGATGCTTTTAAACAGACAAAATGAGTCTGAACACGCCACACCTCTGTGAGCCCAGGCATTGCCCTGCCATTCACTGAAACAGGGAAACTTTACCGCTTCTTATTTTTTATTATGCTATGTATTCTTTTCATGTGATGCACACAAATAAAGGCATTTGCAAAGGAAATAAGGAAATGAAATGCCTCAGCCTTCTGCTTCCAGAGTTTCATGTGAGTTGCTAACTTGTATATAACTTCTGCCTTACGGTAACAACTTGATTTGGGGAAAGGACCAAGAGTAGAAGATTGATTCATTTGTCTGCAGATGGAAAACGTGGCTCTGTGAGATTTGCACTTAAACCCTGCAGATTTTACTTGCTGATAAATGCCTGATTTATACAGAACCTTGGCCATTTTAGAAATGCCTCACACTTCAAATAATAGAGACCATTAATGTCTCTGAAATTCATTTCTTATTGTGAGTCTTTGCTCTACATGATGATAACTCATATGGAATAGTCAGTTATATCTCTTTTGACTAGGCATTTAGGAAAGGTAATGAAGAATTTACTGCATTGTAGTTAACCTCAGTGATATATACTCTTTCTGATTATGTGTGTGTGTGTGTGTGTGTGAGTTTGTGTGAATGTGTGTATGTGTCTATATACATATACAAATAATCGTGAAAGAAAATATACATATATGGTGACCTGGCCAAATAATGAATATGTATAAATTTTCATTAATTATTTAAAATAAATATGCCATCTTCTGTTTTATAGAATAGAAACATCATTTTGTCCATTTATATTTTATATATTTTATTAATTTATTCATATACATCTCAATGGTTATCTTATCCCTTGTATCCTCCCATTTCTCCCTCCCTCCCTTTTTCCCTTTACTCCCCTCACCTATTACTGTGACTGAGGGGGACTTCCTCCACCTGTATATGCTCATAGGGTATCAAGTCTCTTCTTGGTAGCCTGCTATCCTTCCTCTGAGTGCCACCAGACCTCCCCACCCAGGGTACGTGATCAAATATGGGACACCAGAGTTCATGTGAAAGTCAAACCCCACTCTCCACTCAACTGTGGAGAATGTCCTGTTCATTGGCTAGATCTGGGTAGGGGGTTGAAGTTTACTGCATGTATTGTCCTTGGCTGGTGCCATAGTTTGAGCAGGATCCATGGGAAAAAATCTGCCTATCATAATGTTCTTCTTGTAGGTTTCTAGGACCCTCTGGATCCTTCTACTTTGCCGTTCTTCCATGCTTCTCTCATCTAGAGTTCCAAGAGGATGTTCTCCCCTCTGTCCCAGTTTTCTGGTAAGTTAAAACTCTCATGGGACATGCCCCTTAGGCTAATGTGAAGATATAAGTGAGTATATACCATTTGACTCTTTCTGCTTCTGGGTTAACTCACACATTATGATCATTTCTAGTTCAATCCGTTTGTCCACAAATTTCAGGAATTCCTTGTTTTTAATAGCTGAGTAGTATTCCATAGTGTAAATGTACATTTAATCTCATAAATTATGTTATGCCAACCCAAAACCAGAGGAATCTACCCTAATAATGAGAGTGAAGTTTCAGAGAAATATTTGTCATATTAAGTCAGAGACAGGTCACACCCAACTCTCAAGAGAAAACAGGAAAGAAAGTCTACTTAAGGGACCTCATGAGGCTGAGAAGCTTCTGTAAGGCAGGAGACACTGTCAAGAGAACAAAGTGACAGCCTAAAGACTGGGAAAAAATCTTCACCAACCCTTCATCTGACAAAGGTTTAATATCCAAAATATATAAAGAACTCAAGAAATTAAACACCACAAAACCAAACAACCCAATTGCGAAATGGGGCTTGGAACTTAACAGAGAATTCTCAACAGAGGAATATCAAATGGCCGAGAAACACTTAAAGAAATGCTCGTCCTCGTGGTCATCAGAGAAATGCAAATCAAAATGACACTGAGATTCCATCTTACACCCATCAGAATGGCTAAGATCAAAAACTCAAATGACACCACATGTTGTCGAGGATGTGGAGAGAGAGGAACACTCCTTCATTGCTGGTGGGAATGCAAACTAGTACAACCACTTTGGAAAGCTATCTGGCGCTTTCTCAGAAAAATGGGAATAGGGCTTCCTCAAGACCCAGCCATCCCACTCCTTGGAATATACCCAGAAAATGCCCTACCACATAACAGGGGCATATGCTCAACCATGGTCATAGCTGCTCTATACATAATAGCCAGAACATGAAAACAGCCTAAGTGTCCCTCAGTAGAAGAATGGACTAAGAAACTGTGGTATATTTACACGATGGAATACTACTCAGCTATTAAAAACGAGGAATTCCCAAAATTTGTGGACAAATGGATTGATCTAGAAATTATCATAATGAGTGAGTTCACCCAGAAGCAAAAAGAGACAAACGGTATATACTCACTTCTATCAAAACACTAGTCCAAGGGATATGTACCATGAAAATCTTTACTTACCAAGAAAGTGGGTCAGAGGAGAGGATATCCGATTGAGACTTTAGGCAAGAGTAGCATGGAAGAAAGAGGAAATTGTAGGACCCACAGGGTCCTGGAAACCTACAAGAAGAACTTTATGAGAGTCAGATCTGGAAACTGGGGTCCTCCTCAAACTAAGGCACCAGCCAAGGAGAACATAGGCAGTAAGCTTCGAACCCCTACCAAGACCTAGCCGACGAACATGATACTCTCCACAGTTGAGTGGAGAGTGAGATCTGACTCTCACACGAACTCTGGTGCCCCTTTTCTGACCATGTCCCCCGGATGGGGAGACCTGGTGGCACTCAGAGGAAGGATAGCTAGTTACCAAGAAGAGACTTGATATTCCTAGAGCATATATAGGGGGAGGAGGTCTCCCTCAGTCACAGACATAGGGGAGGGGAGAAGGGGAGAAATGGGAGGGAGGGAAGAAGGGAGGAAACAGGGGAAGGGCTAACAATCGAGATGTAATATGAATAAATTAATAAAAAGAAAAAGAGCAGTGCTGGGAGAGAGCAAAGAGTTGAACTGAGTACAGTGAAGTTCAATTGGGTGCAGTTGACTTTATTTAATCAGTGTGGTTAATGCTATTCATTTCTTGGAGTTTGGTAGTTTTTCCTAGCAAAGCAGTTCAGTGAGAAACAAGGGGAGGTGGTTTGATTTAGTCACCTTGGGGAGGCTTTTTGAGCCAGAGAAGCTGAGTTGATCCAGCAAGCCAGAGTTCAGAAAGAACTAGAAAGGGTGAGCTTATTCAGCAGTAAGTCTCAGGCTGAAAGCATTCTAGGCCTATGTTAGCAGAGCGAGGCTGGAAGTGGCAGCGTTCAAGATCCAGGCTTACAGAAGATTAAGTAGTATAGAGGCTAGAAAGTTCCAGGCCTAGGGCTAGGGCTAGAACAGAAATAGAAATGCTCTGAGCTCAGCTTAGTAATGTTTGGGTGTGGCTCTCATCTCATCCCTTCTTCTGAAGAAATAAAAACATTTTCAATAATGAATGTTTATTATTAGAAATATGATACATCAGTGACTGAGGTGATTCTTCAATTGATCAGTTAAGGAACATCTTTAAAAAGGAGATTCAATTTTATTGAAAGTCAATTTATAAATAACATGATAGCCTTACGAATAATAGTGTAGTGTTGAGGGTCTGTACATTCATATGTCTATTAATTTCAACAAACTGCCTTACCATTTGCCCATCAAGTGATTACAAAAACATTTATGATGGTGCAGTAGAGGTCAGATATTCTAGCAGAAGGTTGCCATATTGTCTACTCACATTTGGTAGTGTAAAGAAAAAAGAGTAGAATCAAGAATTATGAGAAGAACTGAGCAAAGAAATGTCACTAGTTAAGACATTTATTATCTATACTCAATCATTTTCTGTCTTACTGCCTATGCCCAAGAATTACAATGTCCTTTTTATTTCTATTTAATTTACATAATAAAGCATATTCTATTTTATTGACTATAATTACTAGTGATAAACATAACCAGTGCCCATTGCATAAAACATTTATAAATTTCCCATGATCGTTGTCTCTTGACTATGGTGACAAAATGCAGATTATAATGATCATGATTGCAGGAGAAAAAGAAGTTTGACAGTTTAAAAAAGAAGTTTGAAGATCAACTGTATAGGAAGGTAACCTTTTCTTTGTGAACATTGCATACAGACATACATTCAATAGAAAGTCATTGGGTTTGAGAGGTCAAAAGGGTTTTAACTCTGCATAGCTATATCTAATCATGAGTACAAATCATGACCATTTTTATCTTGTAAATATTTATCTGAATAAAAATATACTGTAAAAAATGTTGTAAAATTATGTGTGAGGATCTTGATAGTCACATTTTGTTTAATGTATTAATGGGTAATTTTAGTTTGATAAATTTAATAAGTTTAATAATTGTCAATTGGTAAGTTTTTAATCTTCAATGGTTCTTTCTAAATATTACTAAATTTCATTAGTTATAATTTATATTTGCAATAATGTGTGAATATGAAATATATAGTCTTCAAGATACTTATAGTCCTGATTCCATGAAGACTGTTTTTTTTTAAATAATATCTATAATATTTCTATCTCAAGAGATCAAAAGTAGAAAACAGTCATCAACTTACTTTCAGAAGTAGCATGCGTAAAGAAAATATGCCAGCCAAAATGTCTTCTGAGTGTCATAATTTAGTTCTTTGGTTCAAAATAGAGAATGAGGTCTTTAATCCACTTGGATTTGAGTTTGTGCAAGGTGACAAATATCGGTCTAGTTGCATTTTCTTACACATAGACCTCCAGTTAGACCAGCACCATTTGTTGAAGATGCTATCCTTTTTCCATTGAATGGATTTGGCTTCTTTGTCAAAAATAAAGTGACCATATGTGTGTGGATTCATATCTGGGTCTTTGATTCGATTCCACTGATCAACCAGCCTGTTGCTGTGCCAGTACCATGCTGTTTTAATTACCATTGCTTTATAGTACAGTTTGAGATCAGGTATGGAGATTCCTCTGGAGCACCTTTTATTGTACAAGATTGTTTTAGCTATTCTGGGTTTTTTCTTTTTCCATATGAAGTTCAGAATTGAACTTTCAATGTCTTTAAAAAATTGTGTAGGTATTTTGATAAGGATTGCATTGAATCTGTAGATTGCTTTTGGTAGGATGGCCATTTTTACTATGTTAATTCTCTCAATCCATGAGCAAGGAAGATCATGCCATCTTCTCAGGTAATCCTCAATCTCTTTCTTCAAAGTTTTGAAATTTTTTTCAAACAAGTCCTTCACTTGCTTAGTTAGAGTAACTCCTAGATATTTTATATTGCTTGTGGCTAATGTGAAGGGTGTGGTTTTTCCTAATTTCTTCCTCTGCAAGCTTGTCATTTGTGTATAGGAAGGCTACAGACTTTTTTGAGTTAATTTTTATCCAGCTAATTTGCTGAAGGTGGTTATCAGCTGTAGGAGAGCTCAACATAAAACCAGAGACACTAACTCACTTAGAAGAAAAAATGGGGAAGAGCCTGGAACATATTGACACAGGAGACAACTTCCTGAACAAAACACCAACGGCCCAGGCCTTAATGTCAACCATTAATAAATGAGACCTCATGAGGCTGAGAAGGTTCTGTAAGGCAGGAGACACTGTCAAGAGAACAAAGGGACAGCCTACAGACTGGGAAAAGATCTTCACCAACCCTACATCTGACAAAGGTCTAATATCCAAAATATATAAAGAACTCAAGAAATTAAACACCACCAAACCAAATAACCCAATTGAGAAATTGGGCTTGGAACTAAACAGAATTCTCAACAGAGGAATAGCAAATGGCTGAGAAACACTTAAAGAAATGCTCAACCTCCTTAGTCATCAGGGAAATGCAAATCAAAACAACGCTGAGATTCCATCTTTCACCCATCAGAATGGCTAAGATCAAAAATTCAAGTGACACCACATGCTGGCGAGGATGTGGGGAGAGAGGAACACTCCTTCATTGCTGGTGGGAATGCAAACTACTACTGCCACTTTGGAAATCTATCTGGTGCTATCTCAGAAAAATGGGAATAGGGCTTCCTCAAGAGCCAACCATTCCACTCCTTGGAATATACCCAGAAGATGCTCCAGCGCACAACAAGAAAATTTGCTCAACCATGTTCATATCAGCATTATTCATAATATGCAGAACATGGAAACAGCCTAAATGTCCATCAGTAGAAGAATGGATAAAGAAACTGTGGTACATATACACTATGGAATACTACTCAGCTATTAAAAACAAGGAATTCCCGAAATTTGTGGATAAATGGATTGATCTAGAAATGATCATAATGAGTGAGTTAACCCAGAAGCAGAAAGAGTCAAATGGTATATACTCACTTATATCTGCATACTAGCCCAAGGGGCATGTCCCACGAAAGCCTTCACTTACCAGGAAACTGGGACAGAGGGGGAGGACATCCTATTGGTACTCTAAATGAGAGAAGCATGGGAGAATAGCAAAGTAGAAGGATCCAGAGGGTCCTAGAAACCTACAAGTAGAACATTATGATAGGCAGATTTGGGCCCAGGGTTCCCGCTCAAACTAAGGCACCATCCAAAGACAATACAGGCGGTAAACTTTAAATCCCTACCCAGATCTAGCTAATGGTCAGAACACTCTCCACAGTTGAGTGGAGAGTGGGGTTTAACTTTCACACAAACTCTGGTGCCCCATATTTGACCACATCCTCTGGGTGGGGAGGCCTGTTGGCACTCACAGGAAGGATAGCAGGCTACCCAGAAGAGACTTGATACCCTATGAGCATATACAGGGGGAGATAATCCCCCTCAGGAACAGGCGTAGGGGAGAGGAATAATGGGAAAATGGGAGGGAGGGAAGAATGGGAAGATACAAGGGATGGGATAACCATTGAGATGTAACAAGAATATATTAATAAAAAAATATTTAAAAAAACTAAAAACTAAAAAAAAAACCCAGAATAGAGAATGATATTTGTTTTGAGTTATAGTTTTTGTGAGATCTATGAAGTCACATCCTTAAGAAAACCAATTGTCTTGTCAGTTTTTATTCAAATTATTTAGTGCTTAGAGTCCTTTACTAATTATACACATAAGCTTTATATGCTTAGAACCAAAATTTCTTACAATACACTTTAGAATTTACCGTGTTAGGTTGACTAAATTCATTCAATCTGGTTATCTCCTGAAAAAGACATCATACATGGTACCATATTAAACCATAACAATATTTCCAGAGATATTTATAAAAGGAATTCTGTTCAGTAACTTCCATTATCTATTTTCTAAGTGCAACGAGTATAGTGAATGTCAAATGAAGTATATTTCTGAAATGAATTAGTCAAATTCTTTTTGTCTCCTAGGAAAAAAGAAGACACATTCTACTAGTTAAATAAAACATCTCTTCTTCTTAAAAAGAAAGAGGAAAAGACACTTTACTTCAAATAGCTTGAGAGCTTGAAATGTACAGGAAGAAAAAGTACTATTTGATATGGTAAATATTGTGGTACCTTGGGAATAAAAGTTTCCAGAACAACCCTCTTTGTACATGTTGTCAGTCAACACCAGAAAACGTCTGATTCCATTTGCTCTTCCTTATACGGTCTCTATCATTTCTCTAAGGAAATAATTGAACTAAAATTATTAGTACCTTTCTGTGCTGTAACATATTTCTAATTCTGGTATGGCTCAGTCTCTGATATTAGAACTTTCTGTTTACAGTTAGCAAGTACTGTGCTGTGGCTCAGCCCGAGCACATACCTTTAATCCAAGAGGTAAATAAAGACAACCAAAGATCAAGAGATAAATCGAACATACCAGCTCAGAAGACAGGGAGTAACCAGAAGGGTTTTTGCCACAGGGTGGAGAGAAGAAGGTGGGTCCTCCTTCTGGGACATGAGCTGAGTAGGAAGATCAGCTGGGTGCTTTCTTTGCCTCTCTGAGCTAGCAAGCTTTAACGTCATCTCTGGCTCCTGAGTCTTTACTGGTAAAAATAAATGATGGACATTTTGTTTTTAAAACAACATTTTATCACCCAAGACTGACAATGCTCTAGCATATGTTTCTAGTAAGATGAAACTTGTTTTGTGCATTTTACAACATAAAACATAGTACTGGTATACCACACAATCTTACAGGACAAGCAGTTAATCAAAGTTCTAATCATACTTTAAAAGATATGCTTAATAACTTTACTTTTTTTAATGCTACTGAGCACTGAGCAACAGTGTTGGAGAAACATTGGATAGTGGGGGAAAATGTTGAATTAAATCCACCTATCTATTTCAAAGATGTATGACCTAAGAATGGAATCTAGGACATGTGTTATGTTGGAGAAGAGGTTTTGTCTTTGTTTCCACAGTAAAAGAATGATTACAGATATCATAAAAATTGATAAAGATTATATTTGAAGAGAATTATTCTGAATAAAGAGAGGCAATAGTTCATCAGATTGTTTGATCATTCAGTCCTAACTAACTTATAAAGAATAAAGTTTTCATCTTATATAAAAAAGAAATTTTGTTTGGTAAAAAAAATAAATAAATAACCACAAGAGACATAAAATATTTAAGTAAGTTCAAGAAGTTACTACAGTTAAAAATGGTTTTCTAAGTCTATAAGAGTTGGAGTAATTTGGATCTAAGATTAAATATTTGATCAGGATGGCGGTAGCCCATGTGTTTGATCTCAGCATGTACAGGCAGATCTGTATTATATACTTTAGCTGTTTTCTGAAATCTAGAAATACAATGAATGATGTGTTGGTGGTGCTTAATACTTCCAATCACAACACTAAGAAGGCAGAATCAGGCACATAAGAATTAAAATGATTTAAATTTGAAAGCTGCTTGCAAAACACAGGGTGAAATTCAAACTAAATGTCCTTTGTAATCTAAAAATCAATACACTTAAAGATATACTTGGTTCCAATCTTCAAAAGATTTTAAAACATTTTAATTGAAAGGTAATACTTTTTCTATTTTCAAAAAAAAAAAAGCTTTATCCACTCTTCTACTGAGGGACACTTAGGCTGTTTCCATGTTCTGGCTATTATGAATAAGGCTGCTATGAACATGGTTGAGCAAATTTTCTTGTTGTGTGCTGGAGCATCTTCTGGGTATATTCCAAGGAGTGGAATAGCTGGGTCTTGAGGAAGCCCTATTCCCATTTTTCTGAGATAGCACCAGATAGATTTCCAAAGTGGCTGTACTAGTTTGCATTCCCACCAGCAATGAAGGAGTGTTCCTCTCTCCCCACATCCTCGCCAGCATGTGGTGTCGCTTGAATTTTTGATCTTAGCCATTCTGATGGGTGTAAGATGGAATCTCAGAGTTGTTTTGATTTGCATTTCCCTGATGACTAAGGAGGTTGAGCATTTCTTTAAGTGTTTCTCAGCCATTTGATACTCCTCTGTTGAGAATTCTCTGTTTAGTTCCAAGCCCCATTTCTCAACACTATGGAATACTACTCAGCTATTAAAAACAAGGAATTCCCGAAATTTGTGGATAAATGGATTGAGCTAGAAATGATCATAATGAGTGAGTTAACCCAGAAGCAGAAAGAATCAAATGGTATATACTCACTTATATCTGCATACTAGCCCAAGGGGCATGTCCCACGAAAGCCTTCACTTACCAGGAAACTGGGACAGAGGGGAAGGCATCCTATTGGGACTCTAAATGAGAGACGCATGGGAGAACAGCAAAATAAAAGGATCCAGAGGGTCCTAGAAATCTACAAGTAGAACAATATGATAGGCAGATTTGGGCCCAGGGGTCCCGCTCAAACTAAGGCACCAGCCAAGGACAATACAGGAGGTAAACTTTAAACCCCTTCCCAGATCTAGCCAATGGTCAGAATATTCTCCACAGTTGAGTGGAGAGTGTGATACGACTTTCTCACATACTCTGGTGCCTCACAGTTGACCATGTCCCCTGGAGGGGGAGGCCTGGTGGCACTCAGAGGAAGGACAGCAAGTAGCCAAGAAGAGACTTGATACCCTATGAGAATATATAGGGGGACGTAATCCCCCTCAGGAACAGTCATAGGGGAGGGGAATAATGGGAAAATGGGGGGGGGGGAGGAATGGGAGGATACAAGGGATGGGATAAACATTGAGATGTAACAAGAATAAATTAATAAAAAAAAAAAAAAAAAAAAAAAAAAAAAAAAAAAAAAAAGCTAAACCAAACCAAATTAAAATATTTTGTCCTAGGAAAGATAAGCTACACACAAAAAGTGAACCCTCAGAGTTAGGGTGGGCCAGGGTTTTATTTTTCTCTTTACAGGAGAAGAAGAGCTTTCAATTTAGAAATCTGGAGACCACTGGACAAATAAAACATCCCAAGGGAAAGATGCCTCCTCAAGAGAAAATGCTGTACAAAATAGGAGTAATTTAGTCAAATGTAACATTTTCGGTTTGCAAAAAGATGGTGGGGCCCTGGAATCCACCTGGATTGAGTAATGCTAAACACTGGGGAAAACTTCTCCATGTCTCTGATACTTCCAGGTTCAGAACAAACAGTGGACACCTTGGGGTTGACTGCTCTCTTCTACTTACCCAGATTGCAACTAACCTGACAGACAACAACCAAACATCAGCTCCGTACTACAAAGTGCTCAGGACATACAAATTGCTGAGTTCACATAAGACCGTCATGAACATTTTACATAACCTTGAATTCAAATATACTTAAACTTATGACTGCCAAATACAACTAAGCTGGCTATTGTAAGAAGCTTGGTAAGCATAGCTTCATTCCTCTAAATAGTTTTGCGCGATAGATTTAAAAAATTTTTTTTTTCAAAAAGAAAAATGGGCTCGGTATAAAAATAATATAGTAATGATAGCAAAATGGCAGATCATTGAATCTACTCTTATAGACCATCTTTGTATATTGATACAAAATTAAGAATATATTTGGTTAAAATAAACATTTTAACAACTCTTTTTAAGGTATTGTACCCATGTAATTCTTTTAAAGACGTAGTTTGAAGTATTAGTTCTTGTGAAAGCTACATCCTAAACTGTGTAGGATAATTAAGAAATTCAAGACAATAGTCAATCAAACTTGTGGTCTTGTTAGGTACTAGTTTAGCTAATCGGGTAGTTTCTAAGTTATTCAGATAATAAATGGCTAGAGACAAGCAACATTTGCCTATTCAAATATACTGAGATAGATAGATGGTCTTCAAATTCAGCACTCAACAAAATTCAGCATTTAAAGGTGTTTTATTAATCTAAGACCTTTTTTGATAAGACATGTCAGCTCTTGGCAGCACCCCTCCTCTACTATTTCAATGAAAATGATGAACATCAAAAAACCTCCTTATGGACTTTACTTCAAATGTGGCAAACTGCCACTGGGCAAGAAACTGCCCGTACTTCAACTCCCAACAGTATTCTCTCCAAGCTATGACCACATAGGACACAAAAAACTAGACTGCCAAACTCTGCTAGGACAAGATAGAGAAGCTCTTCTTTACAAAAAAAAAAATTCTGCTTCACAGAAAAATCTGTCAGATATTCTTAGCCATCAGGTAGAAGAGATGTATGCTCCAATGTTGCAGAGGAAACTTGTGTGACTTTGCAGTTAGCCAAAAGTCTCTGTCACTTCTATAGTTTTAGAAGCCGCTTTTCTATGCGTGTCCTATTTCTTCTGAAAATATTTACCATTCTCAGACTTCTGATGGGGGTTAAAATCTATATAGTTATATCTAACAATTCAGCTTAGTGGTTGAAGATTTAAGAAACTTGCTTTAAGTTCTAAATATATGTCTTTGGTTTGATAAATGCATGTTAGGATGAAAAGTGACCTACCTAGGGAGCTTTGGACTTACCAGAACAGAATAAATAGTAGAGTACTTTCTCTAAGGCTGCTAAATACAAGTAGACTGGACATTGTGAATGTAATTCTTACCAGAGAGTATATACTTTATCAATGTTAGAGAAATAGTATTTTATTTAGACAAAAAGGGAAAGTGTTGTTCTTTTATTTTCTATAAGATCCCTTATGTTGAGCCTGACATTAAAAAATTCATAAGATAAGGCTCCAAAAGTTCTGAGACATATGGACTAAAGCACTTTAAATGTGGTCAGTGGGAATGACAGGAAGTCAATAAAAGGTAGTAACAAAAACTATTCAAACATCTCTTCTTAGAAATGTGTAGTTTTTTTTAGATTAGTAAAATTCCATAGCCTTTATCAATTAATCTACTTTCTTTTATGATACCTATCATAGTACCTGCTTTTGAGTCTAATGCTAGAAGCATTAAGAAATAAAAGTAAACATTAATTGATAAACATCAAGGCTGAATGTTTAAATTTAGAATATCCAATAGGTGCTATATATTCTTGAGTATTACTACCTGAATTAATTTTAATTCCATGCTTATTTTTTTTTACATTCCTAAAAACTGAAGGTCACGAAAACAAAAGCTAATTAAAATTCGGATGTAAAACTAAACTGACAATTCCCTAAAGATGAAGCATAAATGTCCAAGGAACAAATTTTAAAAGTTAAAATCTTTCGAATGCTAAATAAAAGTACTTTGATTTCATCATATACCAGTAAGATTGACAAATAAATGTAACAAATAATGGGAAAGGATGACAATGAAGCAGGGAAAGTAGAATGTTTACTCGTTGCTGTGGGAGTGATAGCTGGTACAGCTATTATAGAAATAAGTGTGAGGTTCCTTAAAATCTGAAAATAGATCTACCACAAAGTTCAGCTCTACCACTTTTATAAATACATCCAAAAGACTCGCCATCTTAATACAGGGCTATTTTTCATTGGTGTTCACCGCTGCTCTATTCATAATAGCCAGAAAATGGAAACAACCTAGTTATCTACTAAATGATGAATGAAATTGTAGTATAGTCACATATTGCAATACTATTTGGGTATTTTTGAAAAATAAAATTATGAAACTCCCAGGCAAATGGATGGAGCTATGAACAATCATCCAGAGTGAGTTAACCAACACAACAGGGAGAAATATTGCATCTTTTCTCTTATGGGTGGATATTAACATATAAGCTTTAATATTTTTGCTTCATTTAAAATAACCACTGTGGTTAGATATTGAGCAAGGAACAATGGAGTGGAACATTTATCCAGGGAAAGGGAGGTAGAATATAATATAAAAAGGTAAGAGAGAAAATAAAATAAAATAATTCAATAGAGAAAGATTGAGAAGGGCAGAGTCAAAAGGGAAATATGGGGAGAGGAAACTGTCATGAAAGGCTTTTTGAAATGTCATATGGAAACCTACAACTGTACAAGCTTCCTAAAACATAAACATATATGAAGGGAACTCCAATGGCATCAGCATATGAAAGAGACAATGCCCCTGAGTATATATGGCGCTATGCAAAATCTTCCATGCCATAAATTGACTCCATCTTGTGAAGTGATTGTTCAAAGGGGTGCCATATACCTCACATACAGTCACAAGGCAACTGACTAATTTTCACAACCAGGTAGTAAGGCCCTATGACTGAACACACCACTCATACCATCAAACATGGAGAAATTAAAATGGTGCCCAACTAGAAGCTTCACCCCTACTGGCTAGGATTCATGATGTTGGAAGGTACTCTGTATGCTATGGCTGAGAAAAGTAATAATCAACTTCACACAGGTAAATATATTGATATATTGATTTAATGGTAGCAAAAATCTTCTTTGAGTATCATACTTAACGATTTCTTTTGCTGCATTGAAAAATGATGACCAAAAGTCACATTTCTATGTTACTGTTTGTCGTCAGAGGAAGTCAAGACAGGAACCCAAATGGGCCAGGGACCTAGAGGCTTGAGGTGATGTAGACACCATGGAGGAATGCCGCTTGCTGGGTTGCTCATCGTTGCTTGCTCAGCCCGCTTTCTTATAGAAGGCATGACAACAAGCACGTTGGTGGCACCTCCCACCTCCGCCAATCACTAGGTAAGAAAATACTTTACAGTCTGGCCCACAACCCAATATTATGGAGTCATTTTTCTCAACTGAGATTTTCTCTTCTCAGAGGATTACAGTTTGTTTCCAGTTGGCATATATCTAGACAGCACAATGAATAACCAGTCAGTATTTAATGGATTTAAGCAAAGTTAGCAAAACGGAACTCCTTCATATTGCTAAAAGTGGTTAAGAACATGCGCTTAGGTATGTCCTGGAACGTAGGGCAAAACCAAGTGCTCTTATTCAACTGAAGACTATTGTAATAAAATGAGTCCTAATAATATATTGCCACACTCATTTATCAGTACATTGTGCATTCTTGGTTGAAAAAAGTTCCTCTTGCAGTAGATGGGAATTAAGACAGATAAAAGTACACAATGTGTCCAGAGTCAGAAACTTTGGAAGACTCTCTTCTAAATGGATGCTTTCATCAAATCCCTCCCCTTAAAGCTCAGGACTCTATGTACAAGTGAGTTAGAAAGATTGTAAAAGAAAGAGTGATGGATGGCTCCAAGGAAACAGCATCCTACAAATGCATCAGGAGTTTTAACAAATATTTATTCACAGAATTGGTTATAGCATGCCAGATCTTGGACAGGCTCAAACCAGACAATCCTAGCTCTGTGAAAGGAGGTGGACACAAAGTCTCACATCTGAGATTTTCTTTGCCATTGACATTTATTGGGGAAGGAATAAAACTTTTTTTCTGATAGAGTTTCCCTTAGAATACCAACTACACTCTAGGACAGGCCCTATACCCCAGAGTAACTGGACAACCTAAAGCAGACTCCATTATTTTTGTTTTCTTTTGTCTTTCTTGGAGGGATCTTTGCTTTTCATTTTGGTTTTGCTTTTTTGTTATTATTTTTGTTTTTATTCTATTTTAATTTTATTAATTATTTATTTTAAAATTTTATATTATATATTTGGATAATGTTCTTTTCTAGTTACTAATCTTTTCCAGACCTTTCTCACCTTCCTACTCTCAATCTCTCAATTTCATGTTTTTGTGTTCTCTCTCTCTCTCTCTCTCTCTCTCTCTCTCTCTCTCTCTCTCTCTCTCTCTCTCTCTCTCTCTTTCTCTTCCACTTGCTCTCTGTCAAAAAGTAGTCAACAGAGTTCAGGTCAGGGGCAACCTCTCTTCAGCCCTCCAGCCACACCCACCACACAGCTCCCCTAACTAGAGGACTCACATAAACCCTGAGCTGCCCATCAGCTACATCTGTATGGAGGGCCTAGGTACAGCCCATGTGGTCCTTGGTTGGTGCTTCAGTCTCCACAAAACCTCTTGGCCCTGATTAATTGGGTCTCTTGGTCTTCCTGTGGAGCTCCTGTCAATTCCAGATCCTGCTCTTCCTCCCACTTTTCCACAAGACTGCTTATGCTGCGAGGCACAGCATCTGTCTAAAACAGCTGCTTGGTGGAGCCTCTCAGAGGACAACTCTGCCAGGCTCCTGTATTCAAGGACTGATGCAGCTATACCACCCCTGGGCACTCCTAAGCACGCAAAAGATGCTCCACCATACAACAAGGACATTTACTTAGCTTTGTTCATAGTAGCTTTATTTGTACTAGCCAGTATCTGGATGCAACAACCTAGATGTCCCTCAACCAAAGAATGGATAAAGAAGCTGGTACATTTACACAGTGGAATACTTCTCAGCTCTTAAACACAAGAAAATCATGAAACTTGCAGGCAAATAGATGGAACTAGAAGACCTCACCCTGAGTGGGGTAACCTAGACCCAGAAAGACACACATTATATGTACTTATACTGAAGTGTATTTTAACCATATAGTACAGAATAAACATACTACACTGCAGAGATCCAAAGAAGATACCTTACAAAGAGATCAGTAGGGAGGATGCTTAAATCTCACTCAGAATGAGAAATTGAATAGAAACCAGTTGTGGATGAAGGGAGGGAACAAGGTAGGAGAGGGAACGCAGAGACAAGTATTTGTTACAATCAAATAATATATTTCAAAAGTAAGGGCCAAGATCTGCAAGACTTCCTTTTAGTCAATTGAATCTTTATTGATAATAGATTGGACACATATAATACTATCTAGAATGCTACTTTATTGTTCAGACCAATTTGTCTACAAAACAAATTTTCCTATTGACTTCTGACATGTAACAACAAAGTATCAGCTAAAGGCATCATAAATTTGTTATCTTTCAACTTCAGTGGTTTGGGGTCTGAGAAGTTGAATCCCAGGCTTTGGCCTGAGGATAGACTGACTGAACAAGATGTTGTGTCTGATCTTAGGATCTCATTACTAGCTGCGGCCTCATTGAATATCTCTGGTTTTGGACAGAAAACACTCTTACTTATCTCCAATGATCAACCTTCTAGAGAGTAATGAAGACCAGTGAATCTGGGCTTATTACATCCTTTTCTCCAAGTAGAACATAAAACTGGAGATTGTGGTCTGCTTTCCAAAAGTTTCCCCAGCTGTGCTCCCTTCTCACTTATTCTGGTGGAGGGAAAAAAAATTTTAGTAATGGCTTGGACTTACAAATGCTTATATATTTATTATTTTTAATTTTTAATTTTAATTTTATTAATTTATTCAGATTACAACTCTATTGTTATCCCATCACTTGTACCCTCCCATTCCTCCCTCCCTCCCGCTTTCACCCTATTCCCCTCCCATAGGTCTATGACTGAAGGGGACCTCCTCCCCCACTATATGGTCATAGGCTATCACGTCTCATCTTGGTAGCCTGCTTATTCTTTCTTTGAGTACCACCAGGCCTTCCCACTAAGGGAAGGTGATCAAATACCAGGCCTTCCCACTAAGGGAAGGTGATCAAATATGGAGCACCAGAGTTCATGTCAGAGTCAGTCTCCACTCTCCACATAACTCTGGAGAATGTCTTGTCCATTGGGTAGATCAGAGTAGGGGTTCGATGTTTACTATTGTATCATCCTTGCTTAGTGCAATAGTTTGAGCAGAACTCCCTGGTCCCCAATCCACCCATCATGATGCTTTTTTTTTTTTTTTTTTTAAGTGAAATTCAGATCTTCAAACCATAAATATTCAAGATTACTTAAACATTGTGGGACTCAGTCTTACTTCCCAACTCACTCCTCTCAGAAACATGACGTTAAACCACAGGCAGATCACAGAAGAAATGAGTATCAAGTTCCTAACAGGTGTTTGTGAAATAAAAAAAAAAATGCATAACAGAATGCTGAAAAAGACCAAAACGTGACGTTCCTTGAAACACCTAATGACAGCAGTGGCATTAGAGGAGACGTTCCTCAGAAAACAAACTGGATCATCATCAGTGTACTTCTCATGCAAAACTGCTGTGCTTTGTGGTGTGAAAAAGAAAATTGTCTCTTTGTTCTATTTGCACTCCTAGTTGTAAGGTAATGATTAATTCTTTAATTTGCATTTTCTTTCAAGGTTCTGATGAATATGTCAGTGTCAAACAAAGGAATCCTCATTAAAAGCAGATGAGTGAATATAAATTACACATCTTATTTTTAGCTACTGTCTTTTATAGTCCTAATTTACAATTGCCCCTATTATTCATGGTACTCATAACCAGGAGACCCTGATTTTTTAAGTTTTCATTTCTACTTGTTTGAATTTTATTTTAGTTTCTTAGACTTCAAAAACTGAGAATGAGTAGCTTAAGTTCAAAAATCTATAAAATTAGCAAACAACTTGAGGGAAAAAAATCTTAAACTCTTCATAAGACATGTCATTGTTGTCAACCTGAACTTTTATTCTTTTACAATACAATAGTCATTATTTCGATTTTTCAAAATAGATGGTTAAAGTTCCTTATATTTGACTGAAATTCATGATATTAACAGTATTCACCAAATTAAAATTAGTCCAAAGCTGAGCATGATGGCAAACTCAGCTCCCAGGTTGCTGATGCAAGGATTATGTAGCTGCACCTGAACAGCAGAGTGAGATTCTGTCACAAAGAAACATAGGAACTGACATTTCAGTCCAGAATTTGTTTTTTTGTTTACACTGTAAATTATAGCATCCTTTTTAAAACAACTGTTGGAAAGATTTCAGAAATTATCCCCTTTTCCGCCTAAAAATATCATAAAGGCTTTAGATTACTAAAAAGCTTGACAGACAGAATTGTTTTGTTTCTCCAAGTATTTCTGGTAAGTCAGTTGCTGTATACATGCTGTAAACTCATACATGAGTTACATATATTTTCTATTTTGAGAAAAAATAAAAGTGCATAAGAAGAAAAACCCAAGAAAAAGTATTATTTTGCAAAGTTGTTTCTCCTCCTACAAAAAGAATCTGATGCTATACAAAAAGTCTTTATTTTCTATAAGTTTTACTGTACAATTCTTTCTGCAATATTAGGTGTATTTTTAGCTACTTAAGGGCTTTTTATTATGAGAATTTTTATTTATCACTATTATAGAAAAGTCAGTTCATTATAAATGAGAGTTTACTGAGGTGTAAAGAAATAAATCTTTATGAAGTAATTCATTAGCATTTACTGAAATATTAGCTATAATGTATATAAAAGCACAGTAATAAGAAATTCTCTGTATAAATAACATTTGATGACGATTTGAGACAAAATTTAACAGGTGAGGATTTCAAAAATAATTTATCTGACTGCGTATATCAAACTTGCAAAAATAGAAAATTTCCAAAATCTCAAATTTATACTAAAATTCCTGTAATAAATCATACTTTAAAACACCCATATGTGTGTATGCATCCATATGTGTGCATATATGTATTGATACATATATCTATCATTCATTCACATATGTATCATATGAAATAAGTTATTATAGATTGATTAATAGTAAAGCAAATTATAACAAATTACATGTAGATAAAACATTATAATTGGAATTATACTGAAAAATAAGTCAGTGATTAAAGTATTTTTAAAGGTACAGGAATCTTCATAATCTGATACTAAGAATATCATAGGAAACTCATATATATATGGAATAAAGCCCTTGGAGGGCTTATTTTCTCCAATCAGTTTTGGAGTTTCTAGCTGCCAGAACTTTATTTTAGTAACCAATTGCATATAATTGAGAGTGCTCTTGGCTTTCCAATCTAGCCAATGGGCTAATTTGGTTTGATATGAATCCACACAGATCTGACTTATTCATAATATTTTATATTTAGCTCTTTGATTTATGATTTGAATTAGAATATGAATGAGAAACTTCCGCATCCCAATTCACTGCCTTGGCACAGTAGGAAGAGCTCAGCCAAGCACTGGAATGTGTAATTTCAAAATCATCATCAGAATGCCAAGTGTTTGATCCAATAAACAACAGACAGAGACATGCAAATTATTCATATGACCAATAAGACTGCAAATGAAAGCCAATTTAAAAGGCAGGACAATAAAAATTTCTCAGTAGATGGACATACTCTGTAGTTAATACAATTACTAATTATCAGCATTCAAAAATCATGATAACAAAATACCCATGCCTTTTGAAGGTGTGTTTTGTTCTCTTCATAAGTTTTAAAACCTTTCCTCTTCAAGGAGCTTTTTCATTTTCCGTAGTCTACTCTTTTATATAGTATTTATAATTTCTTAGAATACTTCTGCATTATCCTTATATGTCTTAACCAACCATTTGCTAAATTCAGGCATGCCATTCTCCATCTACTTTGTTATCTTTAATATCCTGTGCCCTACATATCTCCAATAAAGTTGTGAGAGTTTCTTAAAAGATAATGCAAAGAATATAAATATAATTTCATTATATAATATTATATACTAGTACAGAAATTTTGTAATCAATATTATGATTTGTATAATATTAAGATGTTACTAGCTCTTAATCAAATGAAAATTTGTGGAAATTCTCTTATTTGGTGACCCTTTTAAGTTAACAAATATTTTGAGGACTTTTAAATCTACAGAAATGTGCAAATGTATGTAATTAATGTTACTACTTGTAATTTTGCCTCCTTTAGCTTGTGATTTTTAGCTTGTACATAGTAAAGTAAATTTGGTGGTAATTGTGTATCTCATTAAAACAAAAACAGCAAACAAAGGCAACCTGATTTTGTTTTTGTTTTCTAAGCTACTGGTATTTCACTTCTGGTGCCTATTCATGTTAAATCTTTAAAGCCACTTAAAACAGAGCTCATGAGAATCATCACTGCTACAGCTGTGCACAAGATGAAACTCAAAGCATTGTTTGGCCAAATTATCATAGACTGTATCCAAGAAAGAGTTCCACCACTTATCTGGACATTAACACTACTAGCTGTGTCTCTGACAGCTATAGCTTCAGCATGAGTTAGGTGTGCTGATTTCAAGGAGCATTTAAATCTGATGAAAAAGAATAATCCTTAAATCTCACCTTTGTTCTGAAGACTTTTCTTAATGAGAATTCATATTTACAAGCACTAAAGTCTAACTTTGTCATTAAGAAGAAAAAGAACTGGAAAGAATATAGGGACAATGTTAAGAGGACTGGGAAATGATTCTCAAGGTTATATTGCCAGAAACATTTCAAAGAAACACTAAGCACTTATTGTTGTAAAATATGTTGGCCTTATTCTTGAGAATGAGTAGATGGCACAATATGTCCTTACTTCCTTTGATGCCACAGATACTGAATTTTTGTATGCTATCCCCCTATAGCTTCAGACGTAATCAAAAGAAAGAAATGAAGAGGGGGGAAAGAAGGGATTTAGAAAAGAGGAAGAAAAAAGAAGGGAAGAACTCATTTCAGAAAATGAAAAAAAAAAAGCAATTCAGAGATAGAAAGAGAAAGAGATAGATAGAGACACACAAGGAGACAAAGAGAATTTTTATCCTCTCTTCCATATCATAGAGACTGTAGATACATTTCAGTTGGAGAGTACTTATGTGTCCTGCACAAATGTGTAGGACTTGTATTGGACTATTTTGGTTAAAATTATAAAATCTCAAAAAAGTTCTAAGTGTCATTTGCCTAGTGCTAAGGATATTAACGTTTTATAAACATGCATACACCACATCATCATCATCATCATCAATTGGTATTTTGGTTGGTCTATAAGTAAAATAAACTAGTTTCAACTAAAAAGCTTAGTTCCAGGAATGGCTTACCTCTCTTCTACTAAGTGACCATGAGGTCTCATAGACTCTTCAAACATTAATGACTATTTCCATTACTCTTGTTTATTTCCTAAAACTTAATAGTAAGATGATTGTTGAGGACTCCTAATACATGACTCAAAGGACTGGATAAATCAAAAGGACACTGGCATAGAAATTTCATTTCAGCTGGCTGACTTTCTAGTGCTGGCAAATGCTATGCATGCTACTGAGAGAAAACAAATCAATAGCTGTACAAAGCTATGAATCTCATGGACTATAATGAGCACTTGCCCAGAAAAATAAACCAACTGATGTTTTAGAGGCACAAATGACACAGGAGTGTTCAAATACTTTCGGATTGAGTTTAAGGCCCACCAACAAACTAAAGCTCATCCCTGCCACCTTTATTTGGATTAAATTTTTCCAGTTGGGTAGATCATAGGCTATTCTATAGCTATTTTGATAAATGGATATAATAGTAAATTTCCCTCTCGATAATTTTCAAAAAGTCATAGACTGTGTACTTCTTAACCCTCATAAATCAAGGTTCTCTCAGAGTAGATGGCAATTGATAAAGAGACCCACAACTGCTAAATGAGTAGGTTTTTAAGAAAAGGCTTTTGAGTGCTCAGCACTAAATGGGTTATTTACATTATAGTCCACCATTTGAAGACCAAGGAATCTTCACAGAAGATAAGAAATGAAGATAATAAAAGGCAGAAGAGAAACTGTATTTTACTCACATAGCAGGGCTGTGGAACAAATAAATTCAGAGCAACTGTGACTGTATTCACAAGACATGCACAGGATCAAGGCAGGCAAAGCCAGTATGATTTAGATAGGATCTCTATCTAAAGAGATGCTAGCCATTGATGGGTTCTGCGAAAGTTTTCTTTAGGAATCTGTACCCCAAGGGCTTACTCATGCTCCATTAACTCACTCTATAACTATGTTTATACAATATTAAGTGCAATCAATGGGTTTGAAAAAATTTCACATGAATTTGGGAGGAAAAAGTAAATCAAGGCATAGGATAGAATAGAGGACAGATTAGAAGGAGGCAATGGAGAATAGACTTTAAGAGAATTTGGTGTAGGTTATTGACTTTGAAAATTTTTGCTATACAACAAATAAGAAAAAAATGAGCATTCGTGTCTATAGCTACAATTTTTAATTAATTTATTTTGCTGACCTAAAATGTAAAAAGTTGTGTGATGCCAAGCCAGTCTAGAGAGTTAATATGCTTTCAGAATTGAGGCACAAGCTTCCTAAACCTACCTTGATATATAGAGGAGTGAAAAGAGTATAATTCTTTCTTTTAAAAAACATTTATTCACCTTATATCTCCATTGTATCTCCTTCCTTCCTTTCTTTTAAAAAACATTTATTCACCTTATATCTCCATTGTATCTCCTTACTTCCTCTTCTCCGAGTCACAGCCTCTCTCTATCTTCTCCCTCTCTGACCCTTCAGAAAAGAGGAGTCCCCACAACTACAACCCACTCCAGAACATCAAATAGCATGAGGCAGAGTGCATCCTCTGCCTCTGTGACCTGGGAAGGCCATCCCACCAGCCAGAAATGATCAAAAAAGCAAGGAACGGAATCCATGTTAGAGACAGCCCCTGCTCCTCTTACTCAGGGACCCTCATGAGACCAAGGTGCTAATCTAGTACATATGTTGGGATCACTAGGTCTCCAGTCTACGCATTTTCCATAGTTAATGTTTAAGTCTTTGCAAGCCCCCATAGTCCAGATAAGTTGGCTCTGCTGTTTATCTTGTTCTACATCATTGTAACTCTTCTCCTTGTTCTTCCATGTCAATCTTCTGCTGGGTGAAGCCTCTCAGAAGACAGCTATAATTCCTTCAAGAGTTGGCATCAAGTTAAGGTGGTGAGAGGACTGAGGAGAGAAGGGAAACTTGATTGGGTGCGTCTTTGGGATAAGCTGAAGACCTGCATAGGGGTAGGCTTCTGGGAAGACGTGAGCATGACTCTAGCTGAGACTCCTACAAGTGGAAGATATGGGGACTAAGGTGGCCACATCCAATATCCAGGCAGGACACAAACCTACCTACAAAATCTTAAACCCAACATGTAGTCTGCCTCCAAGATGTGCAGGAATAAAGATTGAGCAGAGATTGAGACTAGAAAACCAATGACTGGCCCAACTTGAGACCTACCCCTTGTGAGAGAGTCAACCACTGACACTATTAAAGACACTCTGCCATGCTTGTAGAAAGGAGCCTAGCACGATTGTCCTTTGAGATGCTTCGCCCACCAGCAGATTGAAACAAATGATCAGTTCCAAGGCCAAACATTAGGTGGGGCTCAGGAACTATTGCGGAAGAGTTGGAAGAAGGATAGAGGAAACTTTTGTGGACAAGAACCCCACAAGAAGACTAACAGAGTCAACTAATCTAGACAAATGGAGACTCACAGCCATAAAACCACCAGCCAAAGTGTATGCATGGACGGGACTTAACTTTCACATATATATAGCTGATGGGCAGCTTGTTCTTTTTGTGGACCCCCTAGCATTTGGAGCTGCATTGCCTCCAACATGGAAGCAATTGCCTGCCCCTGGATAACATTTGCCTTATCTGGCCTTAGTGAAAGAGGATGTGCTTAGTCCTGATGTTGAAGTTGGTTGGTTAGGAGTGAGAGCTCTTATTTTGTGAAAAGAATAGGAAGGGAAAATGCAGAAGAAGATGGGGACTGGGACTGAGAGGAGAGCAGGGACATAAAGTGAATAAATAAATAAATTTTAAAATATTTTTGAAATGTTTTCCCAGTAATAAACTGATAAATTTTTAAACTAGCAAACGTTACTAAATGGCAGAAAAGAAATCTGAAAACTTCTTTAGGTATGAATTCTACCAAATAATACTGTGAGTATTTCATTGAATAATTCATATATTGTGCATATGTGAAAAATTGTAGAACATTTTCAAACTTCAGGGAGTCTCATGAAGTGGACAGTTCCTATGATCTTTGGATTCTTTCTCTAGGGATAATTGTGCTGAGAGGTAAGCTTAAAAAGACATCGATAAGAAAAGAGAACTGTGGGTGCACCTAGGGGAGAAGAATAAAGGGATGGAAAACTCCAATCTCATCTTTTTTATGCTACTTTAAAAACAGAAGTCTCTAATTGTGAATTAGGTGTAGCAATGTTGTCACTATACAAACTGGAAAACAGTCCAACTGAGGAAAAGGAACCTGGAGAAAAGTAAAGCTCATTCTGTATGAGTGAAATATATTGTCCTAAAATTTAGGTGGAAAAGGACCAGTAGAAATAAAAATGCCTCATATGTGAAATAACATTCAGTAACATTCAGAGAGCTTAATAAAAAGGACATAAGGCTGGTGAAGGTGGCTCAGATGGTAAAGGTTTTTGGCTAACAATTAACTGGATGGACGTCTATCTTTGGCCATAAAGAAACAAGACAGAAACAATTTCATCAAAGCTCGGTTAAGTTACCTCAAAAGTGAATAACCATATGATATGTCCTTGGAAGAATCCGGGAATACTATTGCTATAACAGAGGACAGGAGTGACAAATGAACTCTCTGTTTTTCTCTATCTGTCTATCTCTATCTATCTATCTATCTATCTATCTATCTATCTATCATCTATTTATTTTTAAAACATGTTCTTTGAATGTATACCTGCCAGAGAATATACATGCAGGTATGGCTGGAAATTCAATTCAGACATTAATCTTCTAGTGAAGAGCTTTAGAATTGAATTTTCATTGGTCATAGCTTTTCCTCAAAATTTTACCTCATTAGTCTAAAATATGTTAGGGTCTCCACTACTGGAGAGACCTTATAATAGCCTTCATAGCCATTGAAGATATAATTCACTTCCACAAAAAAAAAAAAAAAAGCAGCTATATATACAGTCAAAAAAAAAAAAAATCAATCTTTTCCTCTGCCTGAATGTGTCACTTCAAAAGACACTCCAAAGATTAAAACATTATATATGATAGTGTTATTCATTAATATTTAGTATATGGTGCAAAAGTCTAAAGGAGAGAGGTGACAAATATTACTAACTAGCCAGTGTGATACCTACGTACTGCATCAGTGAGCAGTATTATACAATAACCCTACAGGTCCAGTAGTGGCACTTATACCTTCTTGGCAGTAAAGATCAGCTCTCTGCTTGGACTTAAGACCCACTCAACAGCATAAGAAATCACATCTAGCATTGGAAATCTAGCCAACTACTCAATGGTGGTGAATTTATATTTGTTAGAAGAGAACATACAATCAGAAGTTTACAAAAAACTGTGCATAATTCCTATAATAATTTATAGACGTTTGTTCTATACGCATAGATAAGTGTGGTCTTATTACTTTGTCAAGGAAACTTCACTTTATCATAAATGGAGAACACTGCATTAAAAAAAATCCTTCAGGAACAGTCATAGGGGAGGGGATTAAGGGGAACATGGGAGGGAGGGAAGAATGGGAGGATACAAGGGATGGGATAACCATTGAGATGTAACAAGAATAAATTAATAAATTTTTTTTTAAAAACCCACCAAATTAAAAAATAAAAATAAAAAAACAATAAAATGCAGAATTATGGTATACAGTTCTAATGGATACATTTACAACATTTTCTCATATTCAGACAGTGTGAAAAAGCATGGAAAACATTGATGAAGTAGTGCAGATAAATTTCAAAAAAACAGTGAGGTTTCTGTGAGATTGCATCTCCTAGTAGCACCAGAAGTCTCGCACATAAAGCCTCCCCAGATGCTGCTGTGTTAAATGTGAGATGAACAAGGGCAATAACAGATACACAAAATGTGACAAAGAAAAACTCTTAAGTCCTCAACACCTCCCAAAGATCTATTGCAACCATACAAAGCTGAGAGAGGGAGAGTTTTTTTCTGGTTCAAAACACAATAATTTGTTTTCCCAAGGCCAGATGACAAGCCTTGAAAACATACATACAAGTAACATTATACAGACATTTAAGAAAATACATGTATAAAATAACATGTATGTATGCAATAGCAATAAATGAAAGAAGAGACCTTGAATTTGAAGGATGTAAGGGAAGAGTATATGGGGGCTTGAAGGTAGGAACAAGAAGGATAAATATTGAAATTATAACATCAAAAGATTTTAAATAAATATCTTAAAAGACACCTGCAATGAAGTGATATATTACAAAAAGCAAGCACTATTGAAAATGCATTAAATTCTTTAGAGTTTTTACTCAATTTAATTTTTTTTGTCATTGTATAGTCAGAAACATTACTAGCATAAACGTTTCCAAACAAAATCCCATATGAAGTTAAGAGTTACGGGTCTCTTTATGTTTTTTCTTTTTCTTTAATATTTAATCTGCTGTTTAGGAAGCTCTCTTCTTCATAATCAGTAACTAAGCATACAAGTATTGGGGCACAATTCACAATGTCCATTTTTCTTGTAATTAACTTTTATATAAAATGATTTTTATGTAAAATGACTTTAAAATATATCATTTATATTTGGAATAGTAAATTGGGAGGAAGTTATAATTTGTGTTAATGGTAGCAAGATGAGAAATCAAGTCGGTGCAGAAAATGTGCTCATCTGAATCTTAGTTAAAATTCTGTTTTATATAGTATTTACAAGAAATGTGGAATGGGTACCCATCTCTTCTTCATTTTCTTTAATGTAATGTTTCAGTATTATTGCTTTGGCCTGAAAATCTTTCTGTAAGACTTACTTGTCAGTGGGATTCTAAAGCTTTGTGGTGACAATGCTTTTTCTCTGAAAGTTAAGAAGAGTCTGTGATGAAGCCACATGGCATATGTACAGGAAATATCTTCCCTTGTAGGTGTTTAGAAGGTGTCACTTGCAAAATGAGTTTGGAAAAGGCTACAAATTGTCACATTATTGATCAATCAAGTAATCAATTGTTTTACATGTTAAATATTTTATTTCTTTCCATTACAGAAAGATATCTTATTAGTTCAATAAATAACAGGCAAAAATGGAATTAATCCAGCTTAGCCTATTTGCCACTAATGTTATGTTCCTCAGGAAGGGTAATTCACCTAAAGTGATACCAAGAAGACCTTCTTTTCTTATTTATTTATGTCATATCCTTTCCTGACTATGCTAAGCCTGAAACTAAAAGCCTTCTTCATTTTGAAATGGCTCTTTAGAGAATTTATGTCAAGATTCCAAACCTCCTGGAGAATCACACAGTTCAACACTGAGTGTAGTCTTCATGGTAAGAAGAGCTGACATCAAAGTTGTTTAACAAGGACAAACATTCTGAAAACGTTTGTTACCATGATTGTTTGTTGAGAACTTTACTGACATATCCTCATATCCTTTTCAAAATATAGAAATTATATGTATGTATAAGTATAACGCTCATCTTAATAAAAGACCTGTGGTTTATAATTTACTATTTTAAATAATTGTATTTGCTTTATATGTAATTTAAATGTTTCAAGTTTAAAATAAATTTCTATTTTCTAATTGATTAGTTAAGTCTCAATGTTTTGTACATTAAATAAGCCATTTGTATCAAAATGATAAATTTGTAAACAATAAGGATGGGATTTAATTGATACATATTTTAGTATAAAACTGAATCTTTTTGTCATACTAGAGGGTCACTAGCTTTAACGATATTCTGCTCTCAGGATTCCATGTCATAATAGTATATACAATGCAGTGAAGTTTTTCAAATGCATTTTGATATCTATTTAAGTATTCAATTTTATCTTCTACTTTGCTATTTTAGCATATTTGTCATTTTCCATCGGTAGTAGTAAACTTTATTTCAAACTTGTAACATATAGCATATACTAATAGTAAAAAAAAAAAGTTTAATATTTGTTCAGCGTTGCCATCATTACTTATCAATGCTGCTCTCAGAAGGCATAGGTTATTATTATATGAAAATCTCAGTGTCGGGCATGAAGTGTTCCCCTCTGATTTAATTGTTAGGGAGTTCCCAGAGTCACTCCAAACATACAGGCTATTGACACTGCGCTTAGATGCCAACTATAACTAGACAGAGAGACCCTATTGTTGAAGACACACATAGCAGGGTCAGGATACAGAGAGAAATCAAGGAGGAGCTCAGCAGGTCTTTATCACATCCATCACATTCTGGCTTTTAACTCGGCTCCTTTTGTTTGTTTGTTTGTTTGTTTTTTTTTTTTTTTTCATCAGCTGTTTCTTCCTCCTGTTTTCTGCATTTATAATGATTAGTACATTTCCCTCTAAGGAAATTTTCCTTACTGCACTCTCTGAAATGATACAGCTCATTTTATTCACTTTATCTTTTTGGCTAATTGTTCTTCTAAGCACTTTTCCTTAAGTGGCATTGTGTTAATTATCTCTTTACTTAGTTCACTATTTCATACCCACCAGGTGCTAAATAGAAAGCTCCATGAGACCGAGAATCTCCTTCAGAATACTGGAGATAGAATTCACAGTACACTTCAGAAATGCTTGCTAACCCTGTTCTCTGAGTAAAGACCTATTTCAATGAGCTTAGTCCATAATTATCTGGCAGTGATAAACTTTATGAATATCTGAATGAAGAAATGAAAGATAGAGGATCTCACTTCCTAGAGCAGCTTGGTTTTGAACTTAGTATATAGACCTATCCAACACTGGCTGTCCTAAAAGTCTAATCATTTTGCCTCGACCTACACTTGGGGTTATATCTATTATATATATATATATATATATATATATATATATATATGAGTTTCGCAAAACAGTCTCTAAGTACTTCAGTTCCTTGCTACCCATCTTTTGAGGCAAAGTCTCAGTGATATTGGAGCTCACCAATTGGCTCAAATGGCTAGACATGAAGCCCCAGGTGTCCATGTGTATCTGTCCCCCTACTTGACAGGCATAGGTATATAGGCTCATGTGTGACTTTATATATGAGTGCTGGGGATCTGAACTAGGGTTCCAATGGTTACATGGCAAGCATTCTACTGACCGAAGCATCTATGTAGACCCATCATTTGATATTTATCTTTTCTTAAAATGATGAGTTTACATATACTTTGTGGGTTATCTAGATAGTCTCTGAGCTCAGTATAAGATGACAGACTACCTTACTCAGCAGTGTTCCCTGTCTACCTGATCTGGGGAACCTTGGATCCTCTATGGAGCACCACAAAGCCCTCAGGGAGATAACAAGACCAACCCTTTCAGCAAGCACCTGGAGATTCCTGTAACAGTCACCCTATGCTAATGAGATATCATGGTGTCTTGGCTTCCAAACCAATGAACTTTAACCTACCTGGAGTTCTTCCCCCACCCATAGGATAATTAAGTACTGTTTTCCTACTCTTATGCTAAAATTGTGCTATAAATGAAGGTTCTCTAACACCCTGAGTCCCAGTGACTCAAGCACGTTCACCATAGAAATCCCTCACACTGCCAAAGGTTTATTTTTTTAATTTTTTATTATTAATTTATTCTTGTTACATCTCAATGGTTATCCCATCCCTTGTGTCCTCCCATTCTTCCCTCCCTCCCCTTCTCCCCTTATTCCCCTCCCCTATGACTGTTCCTGAGGGGGATTACCTCCCCTTGTTTCACATGATATAAAGGGGCCAGTATCATCTATTTCATCAAAGATTGTCTGATGCTTGGCATTTATTTGGGGGAAGGAAGGAATCCACTTCTAGAAGAATTCATCAATGGATCTGAGGCTATTGGCAACCCACCAATCAGCCATATGATGCACCACCCACTATTGTGCTCATCTCTGAGAGCAGGTAGCCTGATGCTCCCCAAGCCGACTTTTGTCTGGCCAGACAAAACTGGCCACCCCTCTGCCTTTCTCAGTTTCCAAGAACCAAGCCTTCATTACCAGCTGCTCATGAAGCAGCCACCAATTGTCCAGGTCAGGTCAAAACTATGTTGCCAACTGGCTCTGGTTTCAGGACCCTGAGCTCTTTTGTCTATGAACTTATTCTTTTCTGCCAGGAGCATGCACTCCCAGTTCAATGCTAGATGGGCCCGAACTTCCCCAGAGACTTCCAAACAAAGACCAGGCTCCTGCCAGATTCTAAGTAACAATATTTAAGAATTATTATGGTCTTGATCTTATATCTTTAATCCTACATCTGTCTGCTTATCATTATATTACACATGTGATATAATTATATTATACATGTTTTTCAAATTTAATATCCCAATGTATATTTCATTAAAAATATGCAAAACTGCATACATAGACACACACACACATACAAACTTGCTTTAATATAATCAACAATGATTGTCCCAGTCTAATTTAGATTTCAGATAATTAATATCCCATTACATCGCAAACACCATCATATCCTCCTGTTGTTTTGTCCTCATGCAATTCAATATCTTTTTGCTTGATGTAAACATTTTTCTTTTATTCTGTTTTCCTTTGCTACTCAATTTATGATGCATTTAAAGTGATGTTTTGCTTCTTCACCAGTTTTAGAGCACTTTCTCTTGTAATATAGTTAGGATTTCGTACACATATTTACATATTTTAAAGGTATGCATTTATACAATACCAAATGACAACTTCTTATACAAGGACTAATCAAGCAACAGGTGTGTAATTAATGTTTTCCCCTAATGCTTTTCTGGCAAGAATAAGTTTCTGTGTTAGAAATGTTAGCACTATTAATTCATTTACCATCTGTGCATTACTATTTGTTATTAGGTTATTTTGAATGCATGCTGAAAAAATGACTGCTTTGTAATATGAATCTTATACTGAATGAGCTCATATAGAACAGTGTAAGAACATTTTCTAAAAGGAGACAAATATTGGGCTAAGAAGCAAAATGTATTTAACAGAGCTACACATTAGCTGTTATGGTTTTAGTGAGTCTTTTTTGGAAGGGTGAGATTTTTGTTGAAGAAAGTTACACACATTGGAGATATCTTTATGCAAATTTAGTTTATTTTTTTCTGGTAAACTGTGGAAGTAAAATCAGAATTCTTAGGTGAGCAGTGAAATATGCATGGGTTGCTGGGATACCGTGGAATAATTAAATAGGCAGAGGCTTTACCACAGTGGTAGGCAAATCTGTAATCTGGAGAGATAGAAGTGAGTGGTCTGGAGGTAAAAAGGTTTTGAAAATGAACATAACTACACAAGCAAATGTGATTGATATCCTAATACTTCATCTAGATGGATTAGTGCGCAATTTAGTTTTAAAGATCAACTTATCATAACCCGGGAGCACCTGAAGAGAGTCTCTGTGAGAAATTTATTCAGTTTGGTATGTGATAGATTTTCTTGTTTGGTAACCAGTTTAGGAAGACCCAGTTCATTTTGGGTAGCATCGATGTTTCAGTAGAGACTCCAACTTTACAAGACAGAGAAACCCCAAAAGTAGCAACAACAAGGAAACATGAATGTATTATTCTTCTCTTCTTTTGATTTTGTATATTTTGTTTGAGCATTTGGAGTGTTATTTCCCCACATTCTGGACAGTAGCATCCAACTGTAATCCAAACAAACCTATTTCATCCCCCACATGAGTTTATTATCTTAGCAACAGAAATGAGACTACGACATCTAGTAAACATTACAAAATCCCAATCGTTTTTGCAGTGAGATGAGTTAATTTATGCTTATTTTATCCAAAGCTCAAGGATGTTGGAAATAACAATTGCCTTGCATTTGTTCAACTAGTTATGGACACACAGGTGCTTAAGCAACTTTCAGAGAAGTAGACCAAGTTGCAAAACTTCATTTGATTTTTTTTTCATTTTTAAAATGTGCCTTCACTTATAATTGACAATAACCTTAGTATAGGAAAATGTAGTTTCAATAATTTGTTGACTTCACTGTGAAAGCTTATTTTTTTATTTCTTCTTTTTACATTTTGCTTTGATTTTTCTTTTTTTTTTTTTCCTTTCATTTCTACTCCGAGATATATGTCCTTGTCTTTGTAAAACAACTGCAAAAGCTAGTTAGTGTCTGATATGTTCTGAGTAGAGATAACATATTGTACTGTTTTGACCTTTTCAATATTCTGTACTTTTAATTTTCTGTCCGTTCTGTACCTTCCCTACAGTGTAGTGGGATAGAAAGGGAAAGAGAAAAGGCAATGAGTGGCCAATCAAATCAGAGAAGACTGAAAAGGTCAAAGCTGTATAGTAGAATCTTATAAGTGACAGAAAGTATGAGACATTAAAATTCTACCACCTCATTCTCATGGCAAAGATGATAATGAAATAGAAAATGGCAGTACATAAATCTGTTCGGATTGCAGTTATTCTGGGAACTGAGAACATAACTTAGCATACTCCAATTATCCAGAAGACTGGATTTGGTATGCTATAGACTTTAGAGTGTATTTAAACTACACATACCCAGAAGAACTAATTGGCTAATAGTGGATTTCTTGCCCTAGACAAAAAGACAAATTAAAGTAAATGGGTCTGCTCTTAGATAAATTGAGACAGTTTAAGCAGGAATTTTAGGGAAAACTTTTATGTAGAACTCACTGAAGTCTGTTGTGGAAGTAACAAAAACCATTTTTGTTGCTGGAAGTATTAATGAACAGAAAAGTACCGTTTAACATGAATTTTACTTGTCTCCACAGAAACTAAGAATAGAAACTTAACCACAAAACCATCAAATAAACAAGAAGAAGAAGAAGAAGAAGAAGAAGAAGAAGAAGAAGAAGAAGAAGAAGAAGAAGAAGAAGAAGAAGAAGAAGAAGAAAACAGAGTCAGAAGCCCTTAATACAAATATTAGAGTTTGGTGCAGCAAACAAACTTTGCATGGTGCTCCTGCAGTGTGATCAATGACACTGGGTTAAATCAGAGTAGTGACCCAGAAACTGCATTATGAGTGTCACTCCTTAGAATTATTAATCTTTGACCACAAACGTGTGGGAGTTTAACTGAAATAGAGAAAAACACTGAGGGAAAAGTCAATTGCAGAATATAAAGCAAGTATATTGTAAGGAATTTTGCCATAATTCATGGAGGGTAATGAAAAAGAAAAGATTGTGAAAACAAGTTTTAAAACTCACCCTGCTAAGCCATTGTCTGAAAAAAAAAATGGATTCACACATAATCAGTATCATATAATATCAGCTTGGATATAGATGTATTATTTCGGCTGCTATTTAGAGTTTTGGTAATGTTGACTACAGTAATTACTATTTTAAAAAACCAGGAACCTATGTTAGGACATTTATAATTCTTTGAGAGTGATGTCCTAATTTCATTTCACAGATTTTATGGATTAATTAATAATTTAGTTTTTGTCATAGAAAATAATATAGCTGTTTCCATGATTCAGTTTCTTAATAATAATAATATGAAATATTTGATATTTGTGTTTAAAGGCCTTAAATATTTTTATGTTATAAAATCACATACAGCTTTCAAAGCACATGGACATTACATTCTCTTCAATGGGCAAAGATGATATTTAATGATGATTTGTCCAAAATTAATTATGGTTAAATGTATTGAATTAATAAGTATAATGATTACTGTGGAGACAAAGGACTTTAAAATAGTGAGATCAAGATGTGTCATTCAGTGACTGGTATTTGAGAAAACATGAGACATGTTGGTGTGCTATGGTAGGGTGATTGTAGATAACATAGAATAGTGTACACATCAAAAAGTTCTAGGAAAGTATACAGAAAGTTGCTATATAAACAAATGATTGTTTCTCCTGGAGATTGATGATTTACCTCATTTAAATTTTACTCAATCATTGTTACAGTGATAATCTAATTGTCAAAACTAAATAAATAAATGTAGAGCATATTTTAAATAAGCTTGCCTTTTAATTAGATAAGTTTTGTTCTACTTTAAATGCTTCATCAGTATATCTGAAAAAACTTGACATTATATGACATTAAATACTTTAGACATGATTTTGATATGTTTAATCAAGAAACTACTAATTTCATTTTTAAGAAATAATTATATGTAAATGTGTATTACTGAGATTTTATTTAATGTAATTGAAGAAAAATATATTAATATATTGCACGTAGAAATAAATAAAAATGATAGTGTTAAATATTAATTTCTGAAACTTTCTAATTGATAATGCCACTTTATATTTGTCTTATATTCTGAGTTCTTTACTGATTGTAATTTTCTATTATAATTCTCATGTTAAGGCAATTTATATTAGGTTATTGACCTTAATGACAGTAATAATAACGTCTATAAGTTTTCTAAACACTTCTTTAAGGTACTGAAAGTGGGTTCAAAGCAACCAGAAAATAGTTGAAAACTTTTAGGAAAAGTAATTATATTATGAGAGACTAGTATTTAATTGGCTTTTTAAAAGTTTATGGCAAACATAAATCAACAGATATCATAGAGACCATAGCTAAATAGGTAAATGTGACTCTCTTGCTTAAAGCTTGTATCACTATATAAATATCTTTGAATAGAGAGACACTAGCCTGACATTCTGAGCATCTCTGAGCACACTTTATTGGAAGACTCATTCTTCCTTGTCAATAGGTCCTAATGATCGTGTTGCCCTATCCCCCCTCCTTTTTTTTTTTTTTTTTTTTTTTTTTTTTGAAGTCTAATTAATTTCTCGATATTTTTATCTTAGCCTTAAACTTTTGGACATAATCATAACATTCATATGGGTCAAATCAGCGATGAGACAACTGTGTTTATGCTTAAATTGCTATACTGCAATAACCTCATTTAATCTGTCTCATGCATGGGTCAAAATGATTTTTGTAATGCTTATCTACCTAAACTGATAAAGTTTAGAGTTTGACTATACAAAATAAAATAAAGAAACAAGTGATCAGTGTTAAAGAAAATTATATAAATGCCACAGCTTAATGAGGGAGTAAAGTCTTGATATTAAATCCTTGGCATGTGAGAGACTTAAAGTTTCAATTAAGATGTCACTCAGGCCATGACATGAATGATGTCCATGTTTAACAAACGAGTTCTTATCTCTGTTCAAATAGAAATGTCAAAACATCCTGGCTTAATAAAACTCAATCAAGCTTTCAGACACCAGAAGTGACATATTGACCTCTCGGAAAAATTTTAACCCTCATCTTCCATCAATGTGTATAATAAAACAATAAAGTGAATATAAGTGAAAGGAACAGCGATACCCAACTTATAATGTAGCATTTAAAAATTCAGCTAAATATATGTATATATGACTCATATAAAAAGACCTGATGATATTATATATAGTATAATAAATAGCATGCAATGTAACATGAGAAAATATTTGACTATTAAACCTTTAAAACTCTGAAAATTTGAAAACAGAAATATCATTTCTAAAATAATGTATTTACTTCGCATTACCAATCATTAAAATATAGGCAGTAAATTACGAACCCCTACCCAGACTAGCCGATGGACAGGACACTCTCCACCGTTAAGTGGAGAAGGAGATCTGACTTTCACATAAACTAAGGGGCCCCATATTTGACTATGTCCCTTGGATGGGGAGGCCTGGTGGCACTCAGAGGAAGGATAATAGGTCACCAAGAAGAGACTCGATACCCTATGAGCATATACAGGGGGAGGAGGTCCCCCTCAGTCACAGACATAGGGGAGGGAAGTACGGGGGGGGAAGCGGGAGGGAGGGAGGAATGGGAGGATACAAGGGATGGGCTAACAACTGAGATGTGATTTGAATAAATTAATAATAAAAAAGAAGAAAGGCGCATTCTACAAGCATTCAGCCATAAAATATATAAAATTAAATAAATAAATAAATAAATAAATAAATAAAATAATGTATTTACTTCACATTACTAAACATTAAATGGAGATCGAAGAGTTTAGGATAATCAATTTATCAGAACAGTACAGGCCATTCAAATTAAACCACCTTGAAGTACGAATGTAGAGATAACCTTAACCAGATAGCTGTAGGGCACTTACAGACTACTGAGTGTGACATCCAAGTCCCCAGGGAAATGAGAAAGAGATGGTTGAAAGACAGTTACATGACTAAGCAAAAACATTTGTCAAAAGTCAACTCATAAATTCAAGAAAAGTTATAAGCTCTCCAAAGAAACTCCTTACTTTAAATACATAACCCTAATACTGAATACAGAACATTAAGATATTAATAAGGAAATCAATAATAAACGTGATAGATTTCTTCAGAAAGATGTAGACAATGAAAGAATTAAACAAAAACTGTTAGAATGTGCTGTAATACAAATCCATCATTCCACACTAACTTTACCCCCCACAGAAAAGAATTTTTAGCTTTCAGGAAAGAATAAATTTACTTGTGACTAAGATGCTACAGGAAATGTATGAATTAATAAGTGGGTAAATTTGTGTAATTTCATCTTGAGGTTTAAAAGTTCAGTTGTCTTATAAGAACAAAAACACTTTTAATGTATTGAGATAGAAAAATTTAATCAGATAAGCATGGTGACTCATGCCTGGGATGAAAACTACTAAGTTCAGAGTTGTGGATGTTTTCATTTAGATAAGCCAGGATTAAATACAAGATGAGTTACTAAAAAGAATTAATGACATTTTGAAACAACATGAGACACTACAGAACTTAACAAATCTCTATTTGAGTATTTCAAAAGCAAAAGGGAGCTAGGTTTTTAAAAAATACTTTTCATTATGTTTCTTTTTAACATACACATTTATATTATTACACATAAGTAAAATAACCTACATACAGCAGGAAGAACCAGGAGACAATCAGGAGTCATATAAATGTTACATTCATAGTGATTTGGCTATCTGTATTTGGCAAACTCAAAGTAAACATCTTTCCTATCTTGCTGGGTCTAAATTTCTGAACGGAGATTAATATCTATCATATTGCTTCCCTATTAACTTAAACCTTCTATCTTGATCTAAAAGCAATGTAACCGCTAAACTACTAAGCTTAATTGAAAGACTAAACTATCTGGTCTTCAAACCCATCAGAGACTTGAGAAGGGATAAAACTTAAATACCTGAGTGAACAAAGAGAGCAGGTTACCAGCTTCCAAAATGAAAAAAAAAATATGACTGCCTGAACAGTTACCCAACACTCTCTATAACATTGGAGCATCATCTTCAGCTTTCTGGCCCAATATATCTGACAGACATATTTGTAAGGTAGGAACTTTTGAGGACTTGCTTACCCTATCTTGGCAGAGTTTGGCCGTCAAATCTGCCTGCATCTAAACTTGCCCATTTTAGATAGAATTCTGTCAGGGGAAGAAGCAAGGACATTTTCCTAAGTGGCTAGTTTGCCACATTCGAAGCCGACTCCATATGGAGGTTCTTTGATGCTCTTCTTCTTTGAGGCAGGCTGGGGGTTGCCAGGAGTTAAGATGTCCTGTTGTCAAATAATAATAGAATAATAAAAGCATCTTTAAATGCCATGTTCTGTAATTCTCAGATTTTGAAGACTTTATTTTAACTATTTTACCTCATATATCTATAGAGTCATATCTATCTATTTGACCTATAATATATATTCTTGTGATAAAATTAGACTAGTTTTTACATGAATATGATTTGAATCAATATACAAAAATTCATTACCATTGAATTAAAAAATAACCTAATTTGTGATAATCAGTTAGGGCCATGAGATAAGGAGAAGGTTCAATAATCTACCTTTTGTCCTACCCTCTCTCTATATTTCTATATCTCCCTTTCTTTCTTTTCAGCTCCTATCACCTGATCTACAAAAGATAGAGAAAAAGAGATATGTCTCTGGATCAAACCTAGTTTCCTCTCTGTAAAAGACCAATAATACTTATAACTAACTCCCAATGAAAATAAGAATGTGGGGACCAGAGTATAAACAGAAACATATCCAAATCCCCTTAGAAGAAATGAGAGTTCATTCTCTTAAGGTTTCCTCTGGGTGATTTAGGGCAATTAATACCTTTGAAAGCCTCTGCCCTCCCTAAAAAAAAAAAAAAAAAAAAAAAAAGAGGAAAATGGTTAAGTAAGCGAGGCATAGCATTTGTGGTCCACTTTTCAAAAGTTGAGAAATTTCAGGCTTAATATGAGTCCTTTGTGGCACAGTCTGCACTGCTGGACTAATTGGGATCAGAAGCTTCCTATTATGCTGTCTGGGAAGCTTCCTTGTTCTGATAGGTAACAGCAACTGAGGCGCCTGGGGCTGGAACATAGAGGGTGCAGGATGTCAGCATCCAGCTTGCTGAGAGGAATGATTCCTGTCAGATCTGATCCAGCATCAGTCAGTGTCCAGTTCTTTTGTTCTGAAACCATAATTTCTCACAGGCACTATACAGTTCTAACTTTGTAACGGTGTGAGGTGTGCAATTAAGGCTGGTTCTCTGCTCAGTGTATGAGCAGAAGTAAGACATCTGCAAATCTTCCTTCATGCTATACAAAGAATGGCTTCTATTTATAAGTCACAGAGACTCTGTGACCAACTGAAGCCTTGTTTATGCATAAGTCTTCCTATCTCAGTCAGTCTCAGAGCTATTCCCATGTAGTAGGATTAGCAATATTAGTTACCTGCTTGTTCTGCAGTTTCAATTCTTTACATCCTGATTGCAGCCCCCTCCCTCATCACCTCCCTACCCCACTACCTCCCTCATTCACTTTTTCTCCCTCCCCTAGTCCTTAGTAAGGGGAGCTTTTGTCCCCTGATGTTTGACGTCAGCTTATCCAGAGTCCTCTGTACTACCTGTAACCTTTTCCTCTGTGGCCTGGCAAGACCACCCCGCCAGGGTGGAAGTGAACAACATTAGGAGGCCTGAATCCACATAAGAAGTAGTCCCTACTCCATATATTGTGGGACCCACAAGGACACTGTGCTGCCTATCTATTATATCTGAGGAGGAGGTCTAGGTACGTTCCACATGGACCTTGGTTGGCTCATCAGTCTTTGTATTGTAATGTGGTTAACCTGAATTAAGTGCCTAACATCTGCCTATGAGTGAGAATATGCATGTATCTGTCTGGGTTGAGTTACCTTACTCAGGATGATTGTCTCTAGTTCCCTCCATTTGTCTACAAATTTCAATATTTTCTTATTTTTAATAGCTGAGTAGTATTCCATAGTGTAAATGTACCAAAGTTTCTTTTTTATAAATATATTTTATTAATTTATTCATATTACATCTAAATTGTTATCCCTTCCCTTGTATCCTTTTATTCCTCCCTCCCTCCCATTTTCCCCTTACTCCCCTCCCCTATGACTATGACCGAGGGAGACTTCCTCTCCCTGTATATGCTCATAAGGTATCAAGTCTCTTCTTGGTAGCCTGCTATCCTTCCTTTGACTGAGAGAAAACTAGGTTGTTTCCAGATTCTGGCTAATACGAATGAGGCTGCTATGAACATGGGTGAGCATATGTCCTTGTTGTGTGGTAGAGCAACTTTTGGGCATATTCCAAGGAAAGTAATAACTGGGTCTTGAGGTACTCCTATTCCCAGTCTTCTGAGAAAGTGCCAGATTAATTTCCGAAGTGCTTGTACAAGTTTGCACCTCCAGGAACAATGAAGGAGTGTTCCCTTTTCTCCTCATCCTTGCCAGCCTGTGCTGTCACTTGAGTTTTTTATCTTAGCCATTCTGATGGATGTAAGATAGACTCTCAGAGTCATTTTGATTTGCATTTCTCTGATGACTAAGGACTTTGAGCATTTCTTTTGTTTTTTTCTACTTATTTTTTTTATTAATTTATTCTTGTTACATTTCAATGGTTATCCCATCCCTTGTATCCTCCCATTCTTCCCTCCCTCCCATTTTCCCCTTATTCCCCTCCCCTATGACTGTTCCTGAGGGGGATTACCTCCCCCTGTATATGCTCATAGGGTATCAAGTCTCTTCTTGGTAACCTGCTGTGTTTCCTCTGAGTGCCACCAGGTCTCCCCCTATGTGTCTCAGCCATATTTCTCGTTTAATTCAGAGCCCCATTTTTCAGTTGGGTTATTTAGTTTTGTGGTGCTTAATTTCTTGACTTCCTTTTTTTTTTTTTATTAATTTATTCTTGTTACATCTCAATGTTTATCCCATCCCTTGTATCCTCCCATTCCTCCCCCCCCCCATTTTCCCATTATTCCCCTCCCCTATGACTGTTCCTGAGGGGGATTACGTCCCCCTGTATATTCTCATAGGGTATCAAGTCTCTTCTTGGCTACTTGCTGTCCTTCCTCTGAGTGCCACCAGGTCTCCCCCTCCAGGGGACATGGTCAAATGTGAGGCACCAGAGTACGTGAGAAAGTCGTATCACACTCTCCACTCAACTGTGGAGAATATTCTGACCATTGGCTAGATCTGGGAAGGGGTTTAAAGTTTACCTCCTGTATTGTCCTTGGCTGGTGCCTTAGTTTGAGCGGGACCCCTGGGCCCAAATCTACCTATCATACTGTTCTACTTGTAGGTTTCTAGGACCCTCTGTATCCTTTTATTTTGCTATTCTCCCATGCGTCTCTCATTTAGAGTCCCAATAGGATGCCTTCCCCTCTGTTCCAGTTTCCTTATATATTTTGGATATTAGAACTTTGTCGGAGGTAAAGTTGGTTAAGTTTTTTCCCCGAGTCTGTAGGATGTTGATTTATTCAGTTGACTGTTACCTTTGCCTTACAGAAGCAGTTTCATGAGGTCTCAATTATTTATTGTTGACCTTACAGGCAGTGGTCCATTAGGTTATTCTATCATACACTAGTTCTTCTTTCAATGAATATAATAGTTGATATTACCCTTGTTTTACTGTCACACAGAATGGCTCTTTCTTTCTTCTTGGTTTCTTTCTGTGTTTCTTTCTTTGTTTCTTTATCTTCCTTCCTTTTTCCTTTCTTCCTTCCTCATTTTTTCTTTATTATTATTGAAAATATCCTTTATCAGACAATATGTTCTGATGAATCTAAACATGAGAAGAGTTCAAATGATTGTGTGGGGGATAGGATACACACAGAAATGGTTTTGTTGATGTAGTTGTTTCAGATTCATTAAAAAACAGAACAAAACACTGTTTCATACTCACTAGCCCAATTTCCATACATTACTGCCTGGGAAATGGACTGCCTGATATTCTTTCTTAATTCTTAATATCCTTTAACATTATATTATTTCTATATTTTTATAATAAATAGCAACTGTGTTAGTTCCCATACCAAATATGTGTGAGAAAAAATACCAAATATTTACACAATATATTAAGAAGTTATAGTGATCCTCCCACAAAGCTCTTATGCAATCTATAGACCTACAATTTTATATTTTATAATTATGTGCAGTAATGTTAAAAATGCATAGCTGAATAAAATAATATAGCTTATAAATCCATAAAGATAATCATGATTTTCAAAATTCTAGAAAATGTTCCATGTTCCTTCACAGCAATCTAACTCACTAAATAAAAGAAGTGACTGGGCTTATTTTTAACACAAATGATCAGTCTGCTTATTATTTTTAGTATTTTTATATTAATATGATAGAAATATATATGTACTTTTTATATCTGACTGCTAGTAAGTTTCAAATTCCTTTATATTGATGTTTATAGTAAAAGTTCATTATTTTCCAGTTATCACATGTTAATGTAGATACTACTTTATAGTTTATGATTTGGTAATGGATATTTGATGTTTCCTGCCTTGGTTATTATATAAAATTTATAGAAATCTTAGTACCTGTACTTGTAGAAACCAAAAATCTTAATCTCATTTTGTAGGCACTTAAGATATATTATTTTTATGTTGAAAATGTTTTCATCACACAGCATACTTTTAAATTTTTCTAGATTATTTTCACAATGTTTTATAGTGTTATATTCATAAAAATAAATGGCTCAATAAGCTTTTAAATTAATTCATTACCTTTAATGTGTACTTTAAATATTTCAGTCTTTTGTATGTCATGTTTACATATTTTAAAATTATAAACAACTATTCAGATTTTAATATAAATATTTACATTCAATTTAATGTTTATTTATTCTTAAATACTTTTATATGCTATATTTTATAATAGTAAATTCTACAGATTGGATGATATGATCTTCCCAACTACATTTATTCAAAAATATTTACTCCGTATGTTCTGCTATGATTCTGGGATTGAATTTTATTTATTAATCAATTTAATTTTGCCTCACATTTCTCTGAAGATATGATGGATTTTTATGTTCTTTCTCACTCTTTCAATTGCATAGATGTGATGCCTGTATCTTGAAGACTTATTATCACTTTTTTGCATGGGATCAAAATCACTATGGTGCTCATCTAATGAATTGTTAGATATTTTATTCTGAAGTTACTGGACAATTAATTGGCCTTTAATATACTATATTTCTTTCTTCAGTTGCCCCAAAATTCACTAGTTGGGTCATCTTATTCTTTTTTATCCACTATAATGTTATGAGTATTGTGTTACAATGTTTGAATAGTTATTACCACGTCTCAGCGTTCTTCATACCTAACTTTAATGATAGGTATTTATATCACATTGTGTCTCACACTTCTATTTTTATCACATCTAGGAAATTGTAAAACAAATGTGTTGCATTTTGAATAAAACCTGGGATGAAAGTTAAGATTTTATTACTTTTTATTCATTACTAAGCAGATTCAAAGTTTTTCCTTGTACAAAATACATTTATTTATAAATTCACCATTGCAGGTCATTGTTTAGCTGAGTCTTGGTGGGTTTTTTTTGGGGGGGGGTTGTTATTGTTTTTTAAGACAGGGTTTCTTTATATACTCTTGGCTGTCCTGAATTAACTTTGTAGACTTGGCTGGTCTTGAACTTACAACGATCTGCTTTCCTCCACCTCCCAAATACTAGGATTAAAGATAAGCACCACCATGCCTGGCCTAGCCAAGACTTATTTAAGATGAGTTGTGCAATTACACCTTACACTAGCCTTTGCATTATATGGCCTCCAGAAAATAAGACTAGTATCAGTGCTGCAAAAGAGAAGAGAAAATATTTTCTGGAGGCCATATAATTTTAAAGGAGATATAAAATATGCAGATTTCTTGAGCTACATATGAAAATTAACTCCTTCCTCCTACTAACACCCTAAAATTTCAACTAGTTTAAAAGTAGGGTGAATTTATTTCACCTATCCACTGACTGTTTTTCATGGATTACATAATGAAGAATATTTCAGATGTATTTCTAAACAAATATTAATGGAATTACTGACAATATATGAATTCATGTGGAGCTTAACTTGACTTCACATAAAATTAAAACTGAGATACAATTAAAGCTGTGGAATAACTTTGAAAAATGAGAATATTTTCAAAATCTCGTAATCGTTTACATCTTATATTATTTGTATAAGAAACAGAAAATTATGTGTCTTCTGTTTTTGTGGAAATATAATAAATTTCTCAAATTATGAAGACAGTATAATGCACATAAATTGTGACAAATCTGGAAAACCTTGTCGTATAGAATAAGCTCATGGACGTATTTGTATAATAGATAACAATATAGGAGTCTTTAAGCATAATTTGATCTAACTTTCATACTTAAACATACATAAAAAGTGTTGCACTTAAAAAACTTCACTTCAAACAGTCATGTGTCTGTCTCAGTCATATACAGTGCTAATTGTCATCTAGAATATATCAGAACCACAAAACATAATTTATTGTCTGAGCTAGAACACCTCAGAGTGTCATTGTATAAAGTAGGATTGTCATAAAGAAGCAAAATTATATATGACATGTTTTTATGTCATCCATTTATTTATTATTTCTTTTCTTCTTTTATTTATTTTATTTTTCATTAATTAAACATTTTTAATTTTTACATATACATTTATATTATTACACATATATTCAATAAACTACCTATAGCAGGAAGAACCATGACACAATCAGGAATTATAGAAATGTTACATTCTTAGTATTTTGGCTATTTTATTTGACAGCATTGAAGAAATCATCTTCCCCATCTTGATGCATCTAAAATTCTGAATTTAAATCAATCTCCATCACATCTTGTCATTATTAATTTAAAACATCTACCTAGATCTAAAAACATCTTAACCCTTAAACAACTAAGCTTTATTGTAAAATTAAGCTACTTGGTCTTCAACTCCATCAAATACTTGAGAAGGAATAAATTTGATTACCTGAGTATGCCAGGAGTGCAGTTCAGTAGCTCACCAAGATGATAGATGATGGTGTCTTTTTCATCCGTTGATATAATTATATTGTTATCCAATCTGGTATCCAGTCCAGAACTATAAAGACACCTTTAAAAAATGATACGTATTACATGGTCATCATGTATATAGTATAGTGGAATGTTTAGATACAGGAATTTATTATGTTGTAATCAACATTAGTTAGCAAATGGCTCATTTCTATCATTTATCTTTTAAAGGATGAATTTCTGTTTTCTTACTCTATGATCTTATATCATTAGGGATTATGTTAGTCACATTTACAAAGATTACTTAATAACTCTCAAGATACTTTAGGGTAAGAACTTAGCACCTAAGCAGAGGTATTATTTTGCATCTCTATTCCTTAACTCAACAAATGAATATTCTAAATAATAAAACAGTATCATAAAACGCATATTACTCATAGTAATTCCTTATTGAGTATCATTAGTGTTTTCACTCTCATATTTAAAAAATATCTCTTTTATGGTAGCTTAGCAAACTGTTCCATAATTTGTTGCTGATCTAATTTTCACTTTAATTTTTCATGATTATTGCTTTTACTTGCTGGACTCCAGCCTCCCTAATCATTAAATTTCTCAGCCACATCAAAATAGCTCCAGGCATAAGGGCAAAGTAGCTTTATTTTCTTTTTCAAGGAATGTTCCATTTTCACCCTATTGAGTGTCTTAGTCTTTGTATGTATGTTACCACTATTGCAAAATTTTCTCTTATAACTTAACTGCCTAAATTTATTTATATTTATAAATATTTACTTGTATTTTCTCTCTGTCCCTCATTTTCATTCAACTACTACGATTATCATAGTTGACAATACATATTTTTATTGTTTATTATTCTGTTTGATTAGAATTACTAGGTAAATTACACAGGAATGCAAGATATTCTTGTTTACATGATATTTTGTCACACAACTGCAAGGAGGCGGAACATTAAACACTTTTTGACTTTTAAACAAAAGGAGATGTCAAAAACATTAATTCCTTCTAACAAATGTTTATCTAGGTTGACTTGAATGCTGTACATTAGAAATTTTAACTTGACATTCTTTTTAGATGCATAAGTAGAGAGACAAGAAAAAGCAATTTATTACTTAAGATTAAATAATATATGTTCAAAACTAAACAGTAAGTTCCAAGATATTCAGAGTGCAATGCTTTTCCTGTTTCTTTTGAATTGCACACACTTATAAACTGTTTAACAGCTATGGAGCACAGGAATACAGTAATATCAGTTGTAGGTACCAGAACAATATCAGCCTATTGACACCTATAAAAGCTTATTCTTTTAGTCCCAGGAAAAAAAATGATTTTACACAGACTGGGAAAGCGCACCACCACTGAACTGCGTGTCCTATCCATGACCAAGCTGTGCTTGAAGAAATGGAGCAACAAGCCTTTAACTTTAGGTTGTAATATTGGGACACTGTAGTACGCCGTTAGCTTCTAGACAAGAAAATTGAAGATAAGAACAATCTGGGTAACTTAAATGTTTAAACATCTATGCCCATACAAATTAAGAATATTTGCATAAGTACACTTAGAATATTTATATCAAGTTATAAGTTTATAATGTATGCTGTGGTAGTCAACAAATGAAGCCTCAAAAGTATTTAATTTTTTAAATAATCTGCATTCTATATCATAGCACAATCATTAAAGACCTAAGATTTCTTTGAATAATTAAAATGCAAACAAGCATTAACATCATCTGATTCAATGTCTACAGAGATATGGCATTAAATAAAGGTGGTTCTGTTTGAATTGGAAAGTATGCCAGCCTTTTCCTAATCCTCAGAATTATTTGGGAAACTTGTTATCCTGACTCTGTGTAAAGAAAACACAGAACTACCACTGCCAGGTGGACTTTAGTTAATACAGTAGAGACTGTATGGAATTTCCTTATAGAGTCCTTTAAACCACAATAAAAAAGATGCTCTGAAATAACACACACACACACACACACACACACACACACACACACACACAGACATAGATATGGCTCCATAATATAATTTATATAGAGTATATGCATAGCAAGTGTTGCCTAATGTTTTTCTATTTTTTCACTTTGGAAGAAAGAAAAGGAAGGGAGAACTGAGGTAACTATATTATAACATTAAAAAGAAAAGCAAAAATTAAATTTAAAGATATGTATAATATAAATATAACACTGACTAAAAGAACTAATCTGTATAAAGATTCAAAACTAATTCTTAAAATAATAAAATTGCACAGGTATTGAAAAGATCATGACATTTTTATAAAGTAACACCTAAGCACATATTTTTAAAAAAATTTAAAAGAAGAAAATCTTAATTCTGTCCAAGTTATAAATAAGTTTGGCTCCTTTGTAAATGAATGATAGAGGTTTTCTTCATTCTGCAGTCAGGCAGAAAGCCATTTTACTTTATAGTTTTCTCCCTCAAGGTGGTACAGCTGGCAGGGTACCATATAATTCAACTATATTATAAATACCCTTAGAATTTTAATTACAACAGGCAGATGTGATTGATCTCTGAATTTATATGAGATATACATGAATAAATATTCATTTGAATATTAAGCCTTGAATTCCCCTTGAACAAAAGAAAATGTGCTTGCAAATGTCTTATAGAATAAGCAATGCAAAGTAATTTACTCTCTACATTGCACACACACACACACACACACACACACAATCTCATTTTTAATGTTCTATGTAAACAGGAAAGTTATCATAAAATTTTATATCACTTTTCAAACTTTTTACATACTTATCCCTCCCTGAATCAAGGCTATACTAACTCCTTTCTCTATAAAAATCAATAAGAAATACTGGTGAAATAAAGGAATTAAAACAATACCATGTAAAAGGAAATTTATGCCCACATCCATCCTGTTTTCCTCTGTGTGGTGGAGCCTCTTCACAGAGTCCTATCTGGGATGTCAGATGGCACTATAGTAGTTGTCTCTAATTTCCCGTCTCCTTTGGCAACTACCATAGCACCTTCCAGCACTCCTTCGGGTGATCAGAGGCTGACTCAGTATCTTCCAGCACACCTTTGGGTAAGGACTACCAGGTCACTGCAAGCATGATTCCTCCAAATCCTGTGTCTTATATCTTAAGTGTGTGATGCCTTCAGAAATATGATTCTTTTTTATTATTAATTTATTCATATTACATCTCAGTTGTTAGGCCATCCCTTGTATCCTTCCATTCCTCCCTCCCTCCCACTTTCCCCCCTAGTCACCTCCCCTATGTCTGTGACTGAGGGGGACCTCCTCCCCCTGTATATGCTCATAGGGTATCAAGTCTCTTCTTAGTAACCTATTATCCTTCCTCTGAGTGCCACCAGGTGTCCCCAACAAAGGGACATGGTCAAATATGGGGCACCAGAGTTTGTGTGAAAGTCAGATCTCCTTCTCCACTTAACGGTGGAGAATGTCCTGTCCATCGGCTAGTCTGAGTAGGGTTTCGAAGTTTACTGCTTATATTTTCCTTGGCTGGTGCCATAGTTTGAGGAGGACCCCAGGGCCCAGACCTGCCTGTAGTTTTCCAGGATCCGCTGGATTCTTCTATTTCCTCATTCTCCCAGGCTTCTTACACCTAAAGTCTCAATAGGATGTCCTTCCCTCTGACCCACTTTCCTGGTAGGTAAATTTATGTGGAATAGCTGGGTCATGAAAAAGCCCTATTTTCATTTTTCTGAGAAAGTGCCAGATAGATTTCCAAAGTGTTTGTACTAGTTTGCATTCCCACCAGCAATGAAGGAGTGTTCCTCTTTCTCCACATCCTCGCCAGCATGTGGTGTCAGTTGAGTTATTGATCTTAGCCATTCTGATGGGTGTAAGATGGAATCTCAGTGTCATTTTGATTTGCATTTCTCTGATGATGAAGGAGATCGAGCATTTCTTTAAGTGTTTCTCAGCCATTTGATATTCCTCTGTTGAGAATTCTCTGTTTAGTTTTGAGTCCCATTTCTCTATTAGGTTATTTGGTTTGGTGGTGTTTAATTTCTTGAGTTCTTTATATATTTTGGATATTAGACCTTTGTCAGAAGGGTTGGTGAAGATCTTTTCCCAGTCTGTAGGCTGTCGCTTTGTTCTCTTGACAGTGTCACCTGCCTTACAGAAGCTTCTCAGCCTCATGAGGTCCCATTTATTAATTGTTGATGTTAAGGCCTGGGCTGTTGGTGTTCTGTTCAGGAAGTTGTCTCCTGTGCCTATGTGTTCCAGACTGTTCCCCACTTATTCCTCTAACTGGATTAATGTCTTTGGTTTTAGGTTGAGGTCTTTAATCCACTTAGACTTGAGTTATGTGCATAGTGACAAATAGGGGTCTTATTGCATTTTTCTATATGTAACCATCCAGATAGACCAGCACCGTTTGTTGAAGATGCTGTCGTTTTTCCATTGAATGGATTTGGCTTTTTTGTCAAAAATCAAGTGACCAAATGTGTGTGGATTTATCTCTGGGTCTTCAGTTCGACTCCATTGATCCACTAGCCTATTGCTCTGCCAGTACCATGCTGTTTCAATTACTGTTGCTCTATAGTATAGCTTGAGATCAGGTATGGAGATTCCTCCAGAGGATCTTTTATTGTATAGGATTGTTTTTGCTACTCTGGGCTTTTTGTTTCTCCATATGAAGTTGAGAATTGTTCTTTCAATATCTTCAAAATATTTTGTAGGTATTCTGATAGGGATTGCATTGAATCTGTAAATTGCTCTTGGTAAGATGGCCATTTTTACTCTGTTAATTCTCCCGATCCACGAACAAGGTAGATCCCACCATCTTCTGATGGCATTTTCAATCTCTTTCTTCAGAGATTTAAATTTTTTTTCAAATAAGTCCTTCACTTGCTTGGTTAGGGTTATTCCTATATATTTTATATTGCTTGTGGCTATTGTGAAGGGAGTAATTTTCCTAATTTCTTCCTCTGCCTGCTTGTCATTTGTATATAAGAAAGCTACTGACTTTTTTGAGTTTACAGAAATACGATTCTATTCTGAAGTTCTGGGAGGCAACAGAGCAAGGGAATAGGTTATATTGTTTGGGGAGTTTCTTGAACAGCCTGACCAACAACTAGAAGGGAAGATTCCCATGTTTGACGTTGGGTTTTGTTAGTTACTTTACTTTTAATGCAAAGTGAAATTGGAACTACTTGAGCTTTAACCATGAATAAGTGAACAAATGGCAACCTTGGACTATTACTAAAGAATTGTTTTAAACCAGAGAACATTTATATTAAAGTTTTTATAGAAATAGTTTCAAAGTTTTATACATGAAATAACCCATTGCTTTTAAACATGGCAATTTTCAAGTATTTTGACATTTTAGGAATACTGTGAATATCATATATATGTAAAGTTGATTTAGCTCATCTGCATTCACAGTTATCTCCAAGACAACATGAATATGAAATAATAATACTAAGTATAGTAATAAACTTTAGTAACTAATATGCACATAGTATTTTGAAACTACTTCACATGGGTTGTATTATTGTATTCAATGTTCTCCCTAAAAGGGAGATTGTAGGCAATAATCTTGTCTGACTTATGAGTTCCGTGCACCGTGAAAACACTTATGGCTGCGTTGAGCAGTGTAGCACTAGAATGTGCTTTTAAATCTGCCACACAATTAGTAAAACTGTGACTAATGGGACAGTGTTTCCTTCAGATGCTTAAAACTTCAAACAGATCACTCACACCTCTGCAACAGTGGGAAGGTAAGGCGAAGGTAGTTAGAAACCTTAAATGAGATAAGATGTGAGCATACTCTTTCTGCTTCTGGGTGAACTCATTCATGATCATTTCTAGTTCTATCCATTTGTCCACAAATTTCGGGAATTCCTTGTTTTTAATAGCTGAGTAGTATTCCATATTGTAAATGTACCACAGTTTCTTTATCCATTCCTCTACTGAGGGAAACTTAGGCTCTTTCCAGGTTCTGGCTATTATGATTAAGGCTGCTATGCACATAGTTGAGCAAATGTTATTGTTGGAGCATCTTCTGGGTATATTCCAAGGAGTGGAATAGCTGAGTCTTGAGGAAGCCTTATTCCCAGTTTTCTGAAATAGCACCAGATAGATTTCCAAAGTGGCTGTACTAGTTTGCTTTCCCACCAGCAATGAAGGAGTGTTCTTCTCTCTCCACATCCTCGCCAGAATGTGGTGTCACTTGAATTTTTTATCTTAGCCATTCTGATGGGTGTAAGATGGAATCTCAGAGTTGTTTTGATTTGCATTTATATCTGGGACACTAGCCCAAGGGGCATGTCCCATGAAAGTCTTTACTTACCAGGAAAGTGGGATGGAGGGAAGGTCATACTATTGAGACTCTAGGTGAGAGAAGCATGGGAGAATATGGAAATAGAAGGATCCAGAGGGCCCTAGAAACCTACAAGAAGAACATTATGAAAGGCGGATATGGGCCCAGGGGTCCTGCTCAAACTGTGGCACCAGCCAAAAACAATACATGTAGTGAACTTCGAACCTTTACCTAGATCTAGCCAATTGACAGGACATTCTCCACAGTTGAGTGGCACTCAGAGGAAGGATACCAGGCTACCAAGAAGAGACTCGATACCCTATATGCATATACAGTGGGGAAAGGTCCTCCTCAGTAACAGTCATAGGGAAGGGGAGTAAGGGGAGAATGGGAGGATACAAGGGATGAGATAACAATTTAAATATAATATGAATAAATTATTAAAATATTTTTTAAAAAGAAGTGAGCATATATCAGGAAAAGAAGGCAGTTCAACTTAAACATAAAAGAGTTTGTTAGGAGAGGTTAAGGGAATAGAAAATAACAGTTTAAGCTTGAGAAACTAGTCAGGATAGGAAAAAATTAAGTTGACAAAATATCAATAGATCTTAGGTGATGGTATAAAACAAGTTAATAACAATATAATTCGAGCGAGCATCAGCAATTAACTGATACAATTAGGAGTGAAGGTCTCCTTTATATAACAAATTATAAATCATTCTACTCAAAGCTCTTATTTAAGAAGATAACTTAATCTTTTGGAAAGAAATATAATTGATAAAATATCAACTTTTATGAAATTCTGTAATGGGTTTCACTAATTTTTTAGTAATTTGATAAAATAACTTTTATGTCCTTTGGTAAAGTTGATAAAAATTGTTTTGCATTTAGCATGCCGTTTTAAATTTTTCTATTTTTTAATTTGTTTATTTTATATCCCAAATGTAACCACCTCCCTCATCTTTTCCTGGTCCCACCTTCCCTCCCTCATCCCCGTTTTGTCTATACCCTAGTCCTTAGAAAGAGGGAGCCCTCCTCCCCATCATCTAACTTTATCCTACCATGGCTCAACTGGACTGCCTGCAACCTCTTACTCTGTGGACTGGCAAGGCCTCCCTGCCAGGCGGGTAGTAATCGACAAGTGGGCACCAGAGTCCATGTTAGAGGTAGCTGCTACTCCCCATATTATTGAACCTACAAGAAGACTATACTGACTATTGACTATATTTGAGCAGGAGGTCTAGATCCTCACCGTGCATGGTCCTTGGTTGGTGCATCAGTCTCTGTAGAAACCCGCGCCCCCACCACTGCCACCGGGATTTGTTGGCACCTTTTTCTCCATGTGGAGCTCCTTCCTGCCCCTTGGTATCTGGTAGGTGTTTTCAGAGAGGCAGGAAGATTCTGTTGTTCAGATATTGGAGCACCAGTTCTGGAACCTGGAAATCGTGTTCTGGTAGGCAGAGGGCTCCAGGTGACAGAAGGCTAGGATTGTGTGTCTGTCTTGGAAGTAGGAGTTGAACACGGGGTCCTGGAACTGTGTATGCCTAGTTCCAGGGATGCCTCCTCTCATCCCAGAAATACAGACGTTAATGTCTGGAAGTCAGTAGCCAAGTCAATAGCGTAGTCCGCAGACTCAGATACAAAACATGCTAGGCGACACCGTCTTGGAGTCAAACATGCAGCATTTTAAGTTGCTCCACTATCTTTGCTATTTTTCTTTTTCTGTCTTTCTTTCTTTATTTCTTTATTTCTTTCTTTCTTTCTTTCTTCACTTATTTATTTCTTTGTTTTTTTCCTTCTTTCTTTCTTTCCTTCCTTCCTTCATTTTCTTTCTTTTTCTCTTTCTTTTTTCCAGGACAGGATTTCTCTGTCTAACAGTTCTGACACTCACTTTATAGACCAGGCTGTCATCTGACTGCCTCTGAGCTAAAATAAAATCCTAATGTCATTTAGAATCAGTTAATTTGTAACAAGGCAGAGAATTATTTTATTAATGCATAATTATATAACTGACAATACTTAAGCCAAAACGATAAAAGAAATTCCAATGAATTCTGACAAGAGCATGTGCATAAGCCTTAAAACAGGGTCACTCTCAGTAGTGAGTGTTTTTGCCTTCTTATCTTTGAGTTATGAGACATGATTGAGTATCACAACATATAAAACCATTAGCCTGAAAAAAACTTCATACTGGTTGGGAAGATTCAAAGTTTGATGACATCATAGAAAATAAATATTTTTTCTTCTACCTATTTCAAGGGGGTAGGATAGAGAATGGAAGGAAATGAGAGGACACTGAACAGCAAATTTGGCTAACTGTATACTACCATACAATACCTTGTATTTAGCATGGAATTTGGTCATAGAAGAGGACTGTTGCACTACAATTTTTTTAACTCTCAGAAAACGGCATGGCTTCTGCTTCATAGACTCTGTGGATATTGAACCACTTTCTGAAAGGTTAAAAAAAAAAAAGAAGAAAGTTGTGAAGCCTGTTCAGGACTAAATTTCACAAAGAGTGTGGCACATACTGTGCAAGGAGAGATGCCGTGCTGCGGAAGCTTCCTCATCACAGCGTAAAGGAGTATGTGAGTCATGTGGAAAATTCATATTTCTCAGACAGTACCAACTCAAGCAAGTTACTGACACAGAATAATTCGTCTGGCACATAGTAATAAGATATAGATCTGAATTTACATTTTTCTTCTTCAGAGTAAACAATGTTACTTTCAACTTCAGTGAACTTATAGATGATCTCTTTTATGAATGAGTCTTAAATCCTTAGAAACCTACAATTACAGACTGGGTTTATTTTTATTGAATATAACTTATCGGGTTTTAATGTATATTGAAAAATGGAACACATTTTTGTGAAGTAGTTCTACATTTTTTAAAAAACAATTGCTTCAAATTACAAGTAATTCATTTGTTTACAGAAATATTTCCTGTATAGGACAAAAAGGCTTACTCTGTCTTTTGTTAGAACATGTAAGCTTTTTCACTAAAAAAATATTAGCTGCAGTATTGTAATTTGATATGTCAATTTCTATAATTTTGTATATCTATAAATATTCTTTAGCTGAAGAAATATTTTCCCAGGTACATATATAACATAGGAATATAACCTGAAATTTGGAATGTAAAAACAAAACTCTGAGTGTTTTATAAGTTGAATTCTATTAAATATTAGAAAAAATTGGAAGGTAAGTAATAAAATATTTTACACTATGATTGAGTATAAAAATAAATAATAGGGGCTTATTTGGTATGTATGGAATAAGGCAAGTTATATAACTGATCATTATTTTTGTAAATATGTAACTCTTATTGACTACTGTTATTACTCTCTCTACAGTATTAGTTATAATAATTTAATATAGTCATTTATTATCAAAATAAACTCAGAACCTAAATATCTAATTAGCTAAACTATTATTTGAAGGTCTTTTTTCCATTGTATGGATTTGGACTTTTTGTCAAAGATCAAGTGTCCATAGGTGTGCAGGTTTATTTCTGCATCTAGAATTTGATTGATTCATTCAACCAGAACATTTCTATTCCAGTACCATGCTGTTTTTTATTACTGTTGCTCTATAATGCAACTTGAGGTCTGGGATGAAATTTTTTGGGAAAATCTTTTATTGTACAGGATTGTTATAGACATTCTTGGTTTTTTCTTCTTCAATATGAAGTTGAGAATTGATTTTTTTCAAGGTCTGTAAAGAATTGTCTTGGAATTTTGATGGGATTTTCATCGAATATGTAGATTGCTTTTGGTAAGATGGCCATTTTTACTATTTTGATCCTCCCAATCCATGATCTTGGGAGATCTTTCAATCTTCTGATATCATTTACACTTTCTTTCTTCAGAGATTTGAAGTTTTTTTTTTTTTCATACAAGTCTTTCACTTGCTTGCACCAAGATACTTTGCATTATTTTTGCCTATTGAGAAGGGTGTATTTACCTAATTTTTTTCTCAGCCCATTGCTTATTTGTATACAGCAGGGCTATTCATTTTATTTGAGTTGATTTCTTATCCAGTTGTTTTGTTGAATGTGTTTATGAGCTGTGGGAGTCTCTTGGTAGAATTTTTGGGGTCACTGATATGTAATATCATATCATCTGCATATATTGAAATTTCACCTTCTCCCTTTCCTATTTGTATCCCCTGGATCTACTTTAGTTGTCTTCTTGCTCTAGCTAAGACTTCAAGTACTATTTTGAGGAGATATGGTAATAGTAGACAGCCTTGTCTTTCCCATATTGCAGTGAAATTGATTTAAGTTTCTCCCATTTAATTTAATGTTGGCTATATGCTTCCTGTATATTGCCTTTATTATGCTTATGTATGTGCCTTATTTCTCAAAGACTTTAAACATGAATGGGTGTTTGATGTTTTGGCATCTAAGGAAATGATCATTTTTTTTTCTTTCAGTTTGTTTATATGATGGAATATGTTGATAAATTTCCATATATTGAACCACACCTGCATGCTTGGGATGAGGCCTTCTTGGTTACGGTGTTTTTGGTGTCTTTTTTTTTTTTTTAATTTTTTTATTATTAATTTATTCTTGTTACATCTCAATGGTTATCCCATCCCTTGTGTCCTCCCATTCTTCCCCCCCTCCTCCTTTATCCCCTTATTCCCCTCCCCTATGATTGTTCCTGAGGGGGATTACCTCCCCATGTATATGCTCATAGGGTATCAAGTCTCTTCTCGGGAACTTGCTGTCCTTCCTCTGAGTGCCACCAGGTCTCCCCCTCCAGGGGACATGGTCAAATGTGAGGCACCAGAGTACGTGAGAAAGTCATATCCCACTCTCCACTCAAGTGTGGAGACTGTTCTGACCATTGGCTAGATCTGGGTAGGAGTTTAAAGTTTACCCCCTGTATTGTCCAATTTGCTCAACCATGTTCATAGCAGCCTTATTCATAATAGCCAGATCATGGAAACAGCCTAAGTGTCCCTCAGTAGAAGAATAGATAAAGAAACTGTGGTACATATACACTATGGAATACTACTCAGCTATTAGTAACAAGGAATTCCCGAAATTTGTGGATAAATGGATTGAGCTAGAAATTATCACAATGAGTGAGTTAACCCAGAAGCAGAAAGACTTAAATGGTATATACTCACTTATATCTGCATACTAGCCCAAGGGGCATGCCCCACGAAAGCTTTCACTTACCAGGAAACTGGGACAGAGGGGAGAACATCCTAATGGGACTCTAGATGAGAGAAGCATGGGAGAATGGCAAAGTAGAAGGAGCCAGAGGGTCCTAGAAACATACAAGTTTTTGGTGTCTTATTGGATTGTTTTTTTTTTTTTTTTTTTTTGGTATTTATGTTCATAATAGAAATTGGTCTGAAATTTTCTTTCTTGTTGGAACTTTGTGTGGATTAGGTATCAAAACTCTTGCCTCTTGGATGAGTTTAATAATATTCCTTATATGTCTATTTTGTAGAATAGTTTGGAGAGAATTAGTATTAGGTCTTCTTTGAGTGTCTCGTAGAATTCTGTGCTGAATCCATCTGGCTTGGGAGACTTTTGATGACTGTCTCTACTTGCTACATAGATATAGGACTAGTCAATTTGTTTACTCAATCTTGATTTAATCTGGTAATTGGTATATATCAAGAAAATGGTTCATTTCATTCAGCTTTTAATTTTTGTGGCATATAGCATTTTCAAGTAAGCCCTAATGATTTTTGTATTTCCTCAGTGTCTGTCCCTTTTAATTTCTTACTTTGTCTATCTTATTTGATTTTTTTTAAAGAACCAGCTCTTGTTTTGTGATTCATTTAATTGTCTTCTTTGTTTTTAATTTACTGATTTCAGGCCTCAGTTTGATGATTTATAGCTGTCTACTCCTGTTTTGTATGTCTACTTCTTTTTTTTTTCCTAGAGCTATCAGGTGATTTGTTAAGTTGCTAGTATGGGATCTCTTTAGTTTTTTTTATAAAAGCACTTAGGGCTATGAATTTTCCTCTCGGCACAACATTAGTTGTGTCTCATAAGTTTGTATATATTGTGCCTTCATTATGATTGACTTTTAGAAGTTCTTAATTTTTTTTAGTTCATCTCTTATACAGAAGTCATTGAGTAGGGAGGTGTTCAATTTCCAAGAGTTTGTAGGCATTTGTTGCTGTTGACTTCCTGTTGTAATCCATGGCCGTCTGATATGATGAAAGAAATTATTTTGATCTTCTTGTATCTGTTGAGGGTTGCTTTCTGGTCAAGTATATAGTCAATTTTGGAGAAAGTTCCATGCGGTGCTGAGAAGAAAGTATATTCATTTTTCATTGGGTGAGATGTTCTGTAGATATTGGCTGGGTCCATTTGATTCATAACATCTATTAGTTTCAATAGTTCTCCATTATGCCTGTCTTTATGATCTATGTTTTGGAGAGTGTATTAAAGTCTCCCAATATTTTTGTGTGGGGTTTGATGTGTGATTTAAGCTCTAATAATATTTCTTTTACAAATGTTGGTACTCCTGCAATTTGGGCATAGATGTACAGAATTGAGACATCACCATGTTGTATTTTTCCTTTGGTGAGTATGAAGTGTCCTTCCCCATTTCTTTTGCTTAGTTTTGTTTGAAAGTCTGTTTTATCAGATACTAGTATGGCTACTCTAGCTTAATTCTTGGGTCCGTTTGCTTGGAATATCTTTTTCCAACACTTTAAAGTATTCTGTATCTTTATTGTTGAGGTGTGTATTTTGTATGCAGCAGAATGAAAGGTCCTGTTTTCACATCCATTCTGTTAGCCTGTGTCTCATCATTGGGGAGTTGAGACCACTGATATTGAGAGATATTAATGACCAGTGTTTACTGGTTCTACTTTTGTTTTGTTGTTGTTTTGTTTTCTTTTATGGTGGTGGTGGTAGAGAGAGTGTGTGTGTGTGTGTGTGTGTGTGTGTGTGTGTGTGTGTGTGTGTGTGTGTGAGTGTGTGCATGCGCGTGCATGTGGGGCTATTCTTTCTTTGGTTTTGCAGATGTGGGGTTACTTGTTTCCTTTGTTTTCCTGGGTAAGGTTATCCTCCTTGGATTTGAGTTTTACTTCTACTATCTTTTGTATGGCTGGATTTGTGGTTACATATTGTTTAAACTTGGTTTTGCCTTGTTTTCTTTATCTATGGTGATTGAAGGTTTTGCTGGATATAGTAGTGTGAGTTGGCATCCATGGTCTCTTAATGTCTGCATAACATCCATCCAGGCCTTTCTTGCCTTCATTGTCTCTGTTGAGAAGTCTTGTGTAATTCTGATAAGTTTGCCTTTGTATGTGACTTGTCCTTTTTCTCTCGCAGCTTTTAATATACTTTCTTTGTTCTGTATTTACTATTTGATTATTATGTGACAAAAGGATTTTCTTTTCTGGTCCAATCTATGTGAACTTCTGTAGACTTCTTGTATATTTATGGGCATGTCTTTCTTTAGGTTGGTAAGTTTACTTCTATGATTTCATTGAAACTATTTCTGGGCCTTGGTTCTGGGAGTCTTATTTTGCTTCTATTCTTATTATTCTTAGGTTTGCCTTTTCATTCTGTCCCATATTTCTTAGATGTTATGAGTCAGGAGCTTTTGAGATTTAACATTTTGTTTGACTGTAGTATTGATTTCTTCAGTCATATCTTCTGTACCCAAGATTCTTTCTTCCATATCTTGAATTTTAATGCTGATGCTTGTGTCTGTAGATCCTGTCCTCTCTCCTAGGTATTCTATTTCCAGGATTGTCTCAGATTTTGTCTCCTTTATTTCTACTTTATCTATTTTTAAGTCTTGAATCCTTTTATTCATTTCCTTCTCCTGTTTGATTGTGGTTTCCTATCTTTTATTATTTTCTTTAAGCAATGTCTTCATTTATTTCAACTTTTTCTTTGTGTATTCCTGTTCTAGTTTAAGGGCTTTACTTTCCTTGTTTAAGTTCTCCATCATTTTCATAATTTCAGATATGAAATATGTATCCTGTGCATCAGATGTGACAGTATCTCTATGGCTTATGGAGATGGTGGGACTACTGGTTTCTGGTGTTGTCAAGTGATCCTAGTAATTGTTATTTGTGTTCTTATGCTGACCTATTCCGATTTTGATAGCTCTGGTGTTAGCTGGTTTGGTGTCTCTGATGGACAGGGAGTTTGGGGGTAGATAATAGGGCTCAGGTCCTATGCTCTACTCACTTCTCTTGAGATCTCTGCCTCTCATGGTTTAGTGTTTATCACCTAGGGATGCCGTGAGCCTTTGTTAAGATCACTGTCTCTATTGGCTCCCTGACTGTGAAGCAGGTGAGCTGGGGATCAGGCAGAAGGATAGCTGACCATAGAGCTACTCCAGTGAGCCTACTTGGCTCCATGGGTCAGAGGGCAATGTTGGACCCTAGTGCTTTAGTAGCCCACAGCTCTTCCTGGTCCCCTGGTGTCATAGACTGTGCTCCTCCTAGATGGTCCCCAGCCAGATCCTAGAGCATGTCAGTGCCTGCAGGGACTGAGGAACTTTCTGTGATTTGGCCTGAGGACTTAAGGTCAGATCTGCTTGTTTTCTGTCCTAGGGGTTCTTCAGTGGTCCGGCAGCCCCAGACGCTGTAATTGTAGCTGGCTACAGTTTTCTCTGGGTTATGGAGGCCAGAAACTGAGCTACTGCCAGGTGAGCCATAGCCAGACCCTGAAGCTCGCAGGTGCTTGCAGGGATTGGAATGCTTTTTATGGGTTATCCAGGTAGTCTGAGGCCAGACCAACTGATGCTCTGCACAATTTGCATCCCTTTCACCTGAGGTACAAGAGAACTTTTGTTTTGTAGTTCTCTGTTCACTCTCTAGTTTGCTATCCAGTCAGTGTGGTCTTGCTGGTCAAACAAGGTGTGTGTTCAGTTCCACCATCTTGGATTCTCTCTCACAGATACTTTCTTAAAGGGTAACAACTGGGGGGGATACTTATAAATCTTTCATGACTGACATTATTCATATTTTTACTTTTCCCATTATTTTTATTGAAATGGAGTTACTCTGACTCTTTTTTTTTCACAGTTCTGTAGAATATTTGAAAAGATAAATAAATCACACATATACCTAATGCCTACATTTTCTAATGTGTTGTGTTGATTTCCACTTGTACAATGTACATCTTTATTCAAAATAGTTGCTTTGTTGTGGTATGATGGAGCAACCTTCCATACTTGAGAGAGTGAAACAAGAGATGGAAACAATACCTGATGAAAGCATATCTGAACTAGCAAATATTCCTGAGCCAGCCATGCCTACAGAAGTTGAGAGTCTGTTTCACAAAAAAAATATTATTTGTGTGGACTAGAGTGCGGTAATTACATTAAGTCTATTTCTTAATCTTTAAATTTAGAGGCATGAGTCACACTGGTGGTAAATTTTGATTGTCAAACAAAAATTTATTAGGACCTAGGGGGAGTTGGGGAATGGAAAAGAGTATAATAAAACTGTGTTATGTAAAATATTTTTAGTTAAAAAAAAATTTAACAATAAAACAAGCAAAGAACAAAGGATAATGGATGCTAAATGCATCTTTATTTTTAAATGGACATTCTTATTTTGTAAATATCTCCCAAGGGAATAACACTGATATAATTACAAATACAGTAAGTGAAGGCTGATGTTCAACATTCATTAGCCATGTAAATGTTGAACTATGATTCAAAATACCAACTTCAGACCATTCCTTTTGTCCATACATGGTGAAATAAGCCATCGGTATTAAGCACATAGGCATGGAAATATATTCTTTTCTTTCCAATGCCCTTGCCAAGTAAGAAACAGTGAAAGTGGTTCAGGACCATTTTCTGGGAATGTTAACTTGTCCCAACAAAGAGAAATTGAGAAGGCTGCTGCTGTTTTCATGGAACCTATTGCGTTAGGGAATGATGTTGCTGTCATTGATTATGTATTGCTGTGAAATCAGTGATAAGTAGCTATATAGAAGAAACATGAGTGCTTGGTCCAGCACCTAATAACACACTACCTTTCTTGCACGCTTCTCCCTTCCCTAATTTTTATCTCCATTTTCTCTTCTCACATCTTTCTTGTTTCAATAGTGACTATCTTTCACAGGAAATCTCTGGCTACTTTTTTTCCTCTCTCATTCATCAATCTGCATTACTTGTAGTGGATGTAAATATGTTTTTGTTTGGATTCCAAATGTGGGATGTGAAACAGACTTGTGGGAGTGTGTGTGTGGTATTTTTTTTACTGGAAGCAGCCTTTTGAGAGAACAAGTTATATTTTTCCCCTGGAAGAGAAATTGTAAGACTGGGACCTCTAGAGAGATCTCTAGTCTATCCCTGGAGTCCCCACTAAGAGAAGGAGTCCATTGTCGATGCAAATGCATAGGAATAGGAATTTATTGAGCCATCGCGATGGGGTCTGTCCAGATCTTTCAAGCTGCAGACCCCGAGAAACAGAGGCACAGGCCTTTTATAGGTTTTAGACAAAGAAATGGGTTTTACAGTATGTGATTGGTTGGCATTTGGGCAGAAAAGCTGCAAGCAGGGAGTTACAAGTCTTGGCATTTGGTGGTTGGATAATGGGTGGAGGGGCAAGCTGACCTATGAGAAAGATTGGTTGAAGCAGTCACAGGGGGCATTTAGGAACTTTTTTAGTTGGGGAGGGGTAGTGAAAATTTAAAACACAGATGGTTGTCCTTGAGTCCCCCTGGACTTTGAGCACAGACTGAGACCTTGAGTCAAGTTGGACTCTTCAAGGTTTTTCCTGTCCCTGCCACACACATACAGTGATCTGATATCTGTCTGTCCTTGGTTCAAGCTGGACCCCCTAGAAATGTACATGCTTTGGCCTTAATGGGGGTCCTTAAGGGGGCTGGTCCCTTCAAAATCATCTTTTGAATGGATATGGTCTTTGCCACATGATATGGATGCTGAGAAGAGATTTGTATGTGCAGTGTATATATGCCTTAAAAAGGCCTTTTGGTGATTTCCTATTATTTGGATATTCATCACCCCACTTCGAGACCCTACTAGAATGACTTCTCCAGAGAATGCTTCGAGGTTCCAGATTCTGACTGCTGCAGCAGATTCCTGCTACTGCACTTGCAGTTACCTTTGCTGAAATGCTGCCTTGCTGTTTCATAGGTCTACTGAAATCCTGACTATGATTTCTCCAAGGAAGTGAGTCTAAAAAAGTCAACTTCTCTTCTCATTAGGTGGGTTGGAAGGGAAGTAGAAGCATTAAAGCACCCTAAATAAAGTAGGTTTGAAAAAGGTCAAAGCTCACCCTTACTGTCCTGTAAGAGTATATATGTATACATTTCACAAAGAACGTTTTACTTTCAACATTATTTTTAAGATTCTTGTAGGCCAGATAAGTTGGAAGAATACCTGTCTATCAAGCAAGGTGCACTGAATTTGGAGCTCTAATTCTATATAAGCAAGATCTGGTTGCATGCATATAATCCCAGCAAATGTGGATGTGGAGATACCTAGATCAAAAGTTAGTAGAAATCCTCACTTACACAGCAAGTTCCAGCTAACATTGATTGCATGAGAACATATCTCAAAACGGAGAAAAAGGAAGGAAGGAAAGAAGAAAAGAAAGAAAGAAAAATATTCCTGTATGTATCTGGAGTATTAGTGTCTGTTAAGTAAAAGAAATCTAAATATTTCTGATTTGCTCAGTAGCTACATAGTGATAATTATGACTCAACCGATATGTAACAGGAGCCTCTATAGTAGACAGCGATTTAAATGCATTAACAAAGTCTCAGCAGCATAACATTAGTTGAATTTCCTATTCTAGGTGTTGATGGAGAGGTCTCCAAAGTAAATTCTTTATACACAGGTACTTGGAATGACGGTTACCCATGATGAGGTACAGCTATTCTCTGTATCCCCTTTCATCCCATAGGAAAACGGCACATGCATTATGTTTTGTAAGATCTTGTGTCACAAGTAGTGTGCATTTGAAAATCATATAACTGTTTTAAAAAAGAAAAAACTACAAAGGATTTCTTTACTACGTAAGCACTTCTGCTTACAGAAAAAGGTCTTGGGATCTAGATAATATGCAGAGGTCATTACAGTGAAAGAATGTGGGTATTTGCAGAAGGAATAAGCTAATTAGTCTCCTTCTTTACTAGGTTTTTACAAGTTCTTGTGGTACTTGAATAGGATCTAATTTCATACAAACTTTATTTGCTTAGTTAATTACTTCTGCTTCTCAAGGTATTTTACTAAAGAAATTAGTAGCAGTTCAAAAAGCACGCTGTTCAGAATTGTTTTGACATACGTGGGTTAAAAAAAAAAAAAAAAAAAAACAAAATGATGCCGAAAATACAAAACAAGTGATGCCTTTGGTTTAGAACATTCATCCTTAAACATCTGTTAATACAATCCAATTGGTACTGCAATACAATGCAAGCACAGTATTCACTTTTGAACCCCAGCTGAAATGCACAGTTTATAACATAGCACTTGGGCCTTACTCCAAATTCGTAAGAGTGCCTTGATTTCCATCATCAATAACTCACTTGCAACAAATGAGCTTCACTTTTCAAAACTGTAGCCTAAAATTTTGATTTAGAGAGCTTTTCATTTATTTTCCTTGCTATCTTTTATATATATATATAAAACACCCAAATCACAGATTCCCAAATCTGCTCTTCTTTTTGTCCCTCCCTCTCACTTCACCTCCCCCCCCCCTTTCTCTCATGGATATCAACCAACATTGGCATATCAACACGTTGTAGAACTAGGTGCATCTTCTCCTGTGTGGCGAGACAAAGTGTCCCTGTTAAGGCAAAGGGAACGCAATGTGCACAACAGAGTCAGCTATAGCTCCTGCAGGCAGAGCTGCATCACTGTTACATATATGCAGAGGCTCTAGGTACTTCCCAAGTGTGCTCTCTTTTTTGTGCTTCAGTCTCAGTGAGACCCTATAGTCCCAAGTTAGTTGGCTTTGCAAGTCAACTAACTCACTCAATCCTGCATCTCTCCTACCCTCCCACCCCCTTCACAAGACTTCCTAATCACCACTTAACGTTTGGATGTGAGCCTCTGCATCTGTTTTTATCAGTTGCTGGATGAGCCTCTCAGTTGACAGTTATACTCAGTATCTCTCTGGAAGTATAGCAGAATATCATTTGTAATTTAAAGGGTGGTCTCTCTCTCATAGCAGAGGTCTAAATCTGAGAGTCATTGAATGCCATTCCCTCAATATCTGCTTTAATTTTATCCCTGCATATTTCTTGGCAGGAGAAATTTTGGGTCTACGATTTCGTGGCTGAATTGGTGTCCCAGTCCTTCCATTGAAAATCTATTGTTTTAATGAGTTGGCCGTTTCAGTTTCCATATCCCCATTGCTGGGATTCATACTTAAGGTCACCCTCAAAATTTCCTTGGAATTTCCACTGACCTAGCTTTCTAACTCATTCCAGAAACACCCCACAATCAATCCCAGTTTGCTTTCCTCATACTATCACCCTCCATCCTCCCTCTGCTTGATTCCTCCCAACAAACTTTCCACCTTTTCTGCAAACAGGCACCCTCCCTACAAACAGCCCAATGTCCAGTCTATTTCCCTTTCTCAGTGAGATTAAGGATTCTCCTTTTGATTCTTCACTTATGACTAATAATAACTTATAAGTTAATACTTATCATGTGTGTCTTTATGAGTATAGATTAACTCTCTCAGGATGATGGATTAACTCTCTCAGGATGATTGTTTTTTTTTTTTTTTTTTTTTTTTTTTTTTATTATTCCATACATTTGCCTGCAAATTTCATGATTTCTTTTTTTTTTTTTTTTTTAATCACTGAGTAGTATTCCAGTGTGTAAATGTACTAAATTTTAAAAATCCGTTCTTAAATTGAGGAACATCAAGGTTGTTTCCAGTTTCTGGCTATTTTTGAATAAAGATGCTATAAACACAGTTGAGCAAATGTCCTTGTGGTTTGGTCCAGCAATTTTTGCATTTATACCCAGAAGTGATATAGCTGGATCTTAAAGTAGAACTACTCCCAGTTTTTTTGTTTGTTTGTTTGTTTGTTTTTTGTTTTGTTTTGTTTTGTTTTTTTGTTTTTTTTTTTTTTTTTTTTTTTTTTTTTGAGAAACCACCAAATTTATTTCCAAAGTGGTTGTACAAGTTTTCACTCCTACCAGCAATGCTATCACCGGCATATGCTATCACTTCAGTTTTTTTATCTTGGCTATTCTTACAGTGTTGGGGGATGGTCTGATGTATTTTGATGCTAATTAATAAAAAGCCATCCCACCTGGGCAGGGAAGATGAGATAGGTGTGGCTAAGGGCCTCCGAGAAGGAGAGAGAGGGATTCTGGGAGGAAGAAGAGAAAGACCAAGAGAGAGACCTGAAGGGAGGAGAGGAAGGCCACCATGGGTTAGATGGAGGAAATATACGTGGCCGGCCTGGAATGAGAATCTGACCCAGATGAAGAACATTAACAGATATTTGAGATTATGGATGGGAGGTCACTTGATAGAAGTTATTCAAAACAGATGGCATGGGATTGGGGCGAGTATTTGATACCTGCCCCACTATGGGAAGTAGTTTAGAGGATTAATGTCTGCCCTGTCCCAGGTTAACTAAGGCTATTTTAAAATATAACAAATGTTAGTACCTTAATTGATTGATAGCCTGTAATACTAATAATACTGGTATTTTAAAAACAATATAACAGGAATAAGATGGACTCTCAGAGTCATTTTGATTTGCATTTTCCTAATGACTGAAGAAGTTAAGCATTTCTTTAATGTATCTCTGCCGTTACAGATTCCTCTTCTGAATATTCTGTGTTTACAATTACATTCCATTAGTGTTTAGTTTTTTGTTCTCTAGTTTCTTGAGTTCTTCATATATTTTGGATATCAGTCTTTTCTCATTCTGTATCTTATACTTCTGTCCTGTCAATGCTGTCCTTCACCTTACAGAAGGTTTTTAATTTCATGAGGTCCCATTTATTAATTGTTGAAATTAGTGCCTGAGCTGTTGGTGTTCTGTTCAGGAAGTTGTCTCCTGCAATAGCACATTCAAAGTTATTCACCACTTTCTCATCTATCACATTTAGTGTATTTGGTTTTCTTTTAGGTATTTGGATCACTTGGATTTGAGTTTTGTGTAGGATGCTTTGGGTCTATTTACATTCTTTTGTAGGTAGATGTCTGGTTAGTCTGGCACCATTTGGTGAAGATGCATTCTTTTATACATTGAATAGTCTTTGGCGTCTTTGTCAAAAATCAAGTATCCATGGTGTGTGGGTTTACTTCCAGTTCTTCAACTTGATTCCATTAATCTGTTTTTATTACTATTCCATGCAGTTTTTACTACTATTGCTCTGTAGTACAACACAAACTCAAGGATGATGATACTTCCAGAAATTCTTCTATTGTACAGGAATGTTTCAATTATCTTGGTTTTACGATCACTGGAAGTTGAGTGTTTTCCTTTCAAGGTTTGTAAAGAATTGTATTGAAATTTTGACCAAATTTATTTTGATCGGTAGATTTCTTTTGCTAATAGGGCCATTTTACTATTCTGTTTTGGTATATACCTCTAATTTAATTGTATTATTTGTCACTTTTAGGATCCATTTGCTTTAGATCTTTATGTATTTTGCATAATAATCCTCCATCTCAGAGGTTCCCAACCTTTAGGGCAAGACTCCTTTGGGGGATTTCATATCAGATACTCACAATTAGATATTTACATATCATTCATAATCTTAGCAAAATTACAACTAGTAAGTAGCAATGAAATAATGTTATGGTTAGGGCTCACCACATGAAAAACTGTACTAAATGGTCACAACATTAGGAATCACTGCTGTATTGGATGTAGAGTTAGTAAAAATTAAAAAAAAAAATTCTCTTAGCTGTCACTTTGTCTGAATTACAGCGTTTCTTGCCTTTCATAAGCTTCTCAGTTTCATGATGTCCATGTTATTAATTGTTGCTCTTAGTGCCTAAATTAATGGAGTTCATTTCACAGTGTCTTCTGCTGTGCCAGTGAGTTCAAGGCTAATTCCCACTGTACTGGCTGGTTTTGTATCAATTTTCTACAAGAGGTTCATCAGAGAGGAAGGAGCTTCAGTTGGGACAATGTCTCTATGAGATTCAACTGTGAGGCTTTTTCTCAATTGGTAAGAATGGAGGAATTCCCCACCCTTTGAGGATGGTCACATCCCTGATCTGGTGTTCTTGGCTTCCTTAAGAAAGCAGACTGAGCAAGCTAGTAAGCAGCAACTCTTCATGGTCTCTGCATTAGCTCCTGCCTCCAGGTTTCTTCCCTGTTTGAGATCTATTTATTTTTAATATTTATATGATTTTTTCTTTATTTTTAATTTTTTACATATACCTTGTTTTATTACACATACAGACAATAAACTACTTACAGCAAGAAGAACTATGAAAAATTACATTCTTAGTATTTTAGCTGTTTGTATTTGCCAGCCTTGAATAAAATATCTTTCCTATTTTGGTGCATCTAAAATTTTGGGAGAAAATCAATCTCCATCACATCTTCTCATTATCAACTTAAAATATCTTTCTAGACCTAAAATATCTTAACCCCTAAACAACTAAGCTTCATTGTAAAAGTAAGCCACCCGGTCTTCAACTCCATCAGAGACTTGTGAAGGACTGAACTTGATTACCTGACTATGTCGGGAGTGCAGGTTAGTAGCTTTCCAAATGAGAAGATGGCAGACACAGTTTTCTGCCCAAATAGTCACCCAAAACTGTCTATTATATTGGAGCATCTTCTTCAGCCTTTTGGCCCAATGTAGATGACAGACAGACTTGTGAGGCAGGAACTAGTGAGGACTTGCTTACCTTGTCACTCACAAGGTTAAAATAAAATTCAGTGGTTGGGAATTTTGTGTATAGATGCAAAAATAAGTTGAACTCTAGATACAGTGGTATAGAATTCAAATGCCAGTTTATTCTTCACACATATTATATATAAATATTTCTACTCCAGTGTGAGACACTGTACTCATATAGCTGTCTTGTAAGACAAGGTTCACTTGCAATACTTTGAGAGTTGCTAATGCAGGAAGTTTAGGATAAATAAGTTACACAAGTTAACTGTTAGCTGATCAGATCATGGTCCTATCAATCACTAGTCTAGCTTTATTGAAAGGATACATATCTTAAGTGTGGCAAATAGATAATGACTCTACAGAAAGATAAGGTAGGATAGTTAGACAAGGTCTTCAAAAACCTCAGAGACATGCAGAACACGGCATTTAAAATGTTTTTATTATTTTAAAGATTCACTAACAATGAGATAAGCTAACCCCTGACAACACACAGCCTATCTCCCTCAAAGAGGATGATGAGCATCACAGAACCTCCTTATGGAGATGGCTTCAAATGTGGCAAACAAGCCACTGGGAAAACTGACCTCATTTCTACCACAGACAGAATTCTGCCTAAAAAATGGCAAGCTTGGATGCAGGCAGAATTGATGGACTTTTTGAGTTCTTTCCTCACTTCATTTCCTCATGAAATGCAAGTGTAGGCAAAATAAACCTTCTCCTTCCCAACTTGCTTTTGGTCCATGATGTTTTCTTGCAACAATAGAAATTCTGAGTAAGACATCAACATTCTCTTCAATCAGGTTCATGTATACGGTTTTATGTTGAGGTATTTGATCCATTTGGACTTGAGTTTTGTTCAGGGTGATGAATATGGATGTATTTTCATTTTTCTACATGTAGGCATCCATTTTGACTACCATCATTTGTGGGAGATGCTATGGGATTTTTTCCCAGTGTGCTTTTCTAACTGCTTTGTTAAAAGTCGGGTGTCCATAGGTAAGTGGGTTTATGTATGAATTTTTAATTCCATTCGCCAGTATGTCTTGTTTTTATGCTAATTCCACGCTGTTTTATTACTCTCCTCTTCAGGACAACTCATAATGGAAAATGGTGAGAACTACATCAAAATGTATCAGGGTTATTTTATCCATCCTGGGTTTCTTGTGTTTTCCTATGAAGCTGAGACACATCCTTTCAAAATCTGTGAGGAATTTTGATAGGGATTGCACTTAAACTCTCCATAGGTCCCATTTACCAAAGCTAAATCAAGATTAGATAAACAGAATTTTAACCTGTAGTAAAAAAGGAAGCAGGTATTAAAATCTTCAGAACAGAAAAACCTCAGAGACAGATGGTTTTAACTCAGAATTCTAAGAGACTTTCAAAGAAGAGTTAATGCCAACACTCTTCAAATTATTCCACAACATAGAAAGAGAAAGAACCGAGCTCCACTCATTTCCTGAGGTCACAGTTACCCAAACCACATAAAGAAACACTCAACAAAGGAAGAGAACAATAAATGAATTTCCCTTATGCACATAGATACAAAAATATTGAGTAAAATACTTGCAAATTGAATCCAAGAAGACAGAAAATTCACTATCCACCATGACCAACCAAGTAGATTTCATACAAGAGATGCAGAGTTTGCTCAATATACAAAAATAAATAATCCACCATATAAACAATTTGATCTACTTGTTCATCTCATTAGAGGCAGAAAAGACCCTTGACAAAATTTAACACACCATTAAGACAAAAGTTCTGGAGATATTAGGGATACAGTGTACATATCTAAACATAAAAAGGCAGTTTACAACCATCCCTTAACCACCACCAGCCTAGATGGGGAGAAATTCAAAGCAATTCCATGAATATCAGGAACAACACAATGTTCTCTGCTCTCTTAATTCCTGTTCAATATTGTATTTGAAGTCATACCGAGAAGAGTTTTATGACTCCTAAAAGAAATCAGTTGAATTCAAAACTAGAAATGAAAAAGTCAAAATATTTTTATTTGCAGGTGATGTGAGAGTATATATAAGTGACCCAAATATTGTACTGGGGAGCTCCAATAGCTGAAGTAGTTGTATACAAAATTAACTCACAAAAATCAGTAACCTTCCTATATACAAATGGGAAATGGAGTGAGAAAGCAATTAGGGAAATAGCACTTTGAACAATAGCCTCATATAATAAAAAATATCTTGGAGTAACTCTAACTATCTAGTGAAAGACTAGAGTGACAACAACTTCAAGTCTTTGAAGAAAGAAATTGAAGACAATATCAGAAGACGGAAAGAAGCCAGAAAATATTTTAAATTCACTTTAAGATTCTTCTGTAATTTTCACATCCTGCTTCTCTTATCTTGGCATTTCCTTAGATTATCTCTTTTGACAGTAGCCAGAGTTTTTGCAAAATAAAATAAACATAAAATGTCTGAGAACTTTTATGCCAGGAACCAAGTTTCTAATCCCTCAGTTAAGGAGAAGCTGTTGTCTTTGGTAAACTAATAGTTGGAAATATTAATAATTTGTATTAGATATAAATTGTTTGATTCCAAATACTTCCTGTGGCTTCATTAAATCAAAATAACTGCTATAAATTTCAAGGCAAAATTATTTTTCTTCAAGGAGATATTGTTTTTCATTCAAGTATTTTGGTCTTCAGCTTCTGAGAAAGCAAATATTTCTGAACAAAGACTTAGCATTGCCTCTAAGGTTTTACCAGCAACTTTTAAGCAGCTTACGAAATATTTTGACCCCATGAAATCTGGATCTAATGAAATGCATCAAATTTCAACTACATTAGGAACCACCATGGTATAAAGGACTAAAAACTATTTAAGACTATCCTTCAACTGCTGTATCATTTTAACTTCCCTGCTTCTCTTATCTTTTTCACATGGTTTTGTAATAGAATGGTTTTGTGGCTTCAACTGGAGCTAAACACTTAATTGCTTTTTCAAATGTGAGTATCCTCTTTTCATCTCTGTGGGAATCCCACAACACTTGTAGGGATAGAAGGCTTCCCTGTGTCTTAGTTCCTTGCTATGAGCAGTGGTTTCATGAAAATGTACCTTGATTATATTTGGATTGTTTTCCTGTTGAAACATAAATTCAAAAGATATGGCCAACAATAAAAGTACTTGATTCTTTTTCTGATGATTTACTTATTTTTTCCTTGTTTTATTGAAATTTTTTTACATATACATTTATATTATTACACATATGATCAATAAACTACTTATAGCAATAAGGACAATGAAGCAATCAGGAATTATACAAATGTTTCATTCTTAGTGTTTTGTCTATTTGTATTTGGCAGCCTTGAAGAGAACATATTTCCTGTCTTGGTGCATCTAAAATTCTGAATGCAAATCAATGTCTATTGTATATAATCATTATAAATTTAAAACATCTATCTAGACATAAAAACATATTAACCCTTAAACAACTAAGCTTAATTGTAAAACTAAACTACCTGGTCTTCAACCCCATCAGAGACATGAGAAGGAATAAAAGTAATTGACTGAGTATGTATACCAGGATACAGGTTAGCAGCTTCCCAAATGAGAAGACAACAAAGATAGTTTGCTACCTGAGCAGTCACCCAGAACTCTCTATAATGTTGGAGCATCATCTTCTGCCTTTGGGCTCAATATATCTGACAGACATATTTGTGAGGAAGGAACTATTGAGGACTTGCTTACCCTGTTTTGGCAGAGGTTAGCCATGGACTCTGCCCGTATCCAAGTTTGCCTTTTTTTTTTTCCATTATTCTGTCTGGTATAAAGTAGGACAGTTTTCCCAGTGGCTTGTTTGCCACATTTGAAGGCATCTGCGTATGAGATTCTTCAATGCTTACCTTCCTCTTTGAGTTAGGCTGAGTGTTGCCAGGAGTTAACCTGTCTCATTTTCAATGAATATTTAAAATAAAAAGGATCAAAAGAACACAAAGTTTTGGAGGTGGCCTTATGTCTCAAAGGAAGAAGATTTGGCTAATGGAGATACCTAGTTAGCATATCAAAGTGAACACTGGTGGCCAATCACTAACTGTTGCCAAACCCTATTTGAGAGTCCTGGATCCTCTCCACACTTGTTTCTCAGGTTTCTACTCTCAACCTCTTTAGCCCTGAGCTTCTCTTCCTTTTCCACTATCCAGCTTCTCTGATCCCTACTAAACCCAGCCATTTTAGCTACAGTCTCTTGGTCCTCTTGGTCTCCTGGTTAGCTGCTGGCCTCTCGGCTCCTTCTTCCTCTCTTTCTCTCCCTGATCTCATCTCCTTTCATGGCCAACTTGAATCAAACACTTCCAGATGCCTTGGGCTATATTCCCCAGGTAGCTACAATAAACTTTCTCCTTAACACATACCTAGAATCAGTCATGTTCTCATTTTTTTGGGGGGGGTCTATCTGGTACTGAAACCACAAAAGTGACTTAAATGAGATCTTTTTCAGGACTCTGCCTCTCTGAACCAAGCTGCTGATTGGCCTTTCCTAATGTATGGTTGTATCATTTGTTTCAGCTGGCTTCTGCCACCCACCAAATTTGACATCAAAATTTAAAGGTTACCTCTTCAGCTACTTTCTATCCATCCTCTCTCCTCGTTTACTCTGAAAGTGTCTCTATGGCTTCAGCACCTTGCTATGCCTCTGGGTACTCATCTTGAGTCTCTCCCCTCTTGCCTGCTCTGCCCCACCCACGGTATCTCTTTTCTCTATGTTCTCTATGTCCATTTATATCTTTTGAAACAAACACTCGTGTCCCTCTATTAAAAATCTCATTGTGCTTCCATTGGCTTCCACATTTTGAGCTTCCTTTCCTCTTCCTAAAAGCTGTCTGCTAAGTTCCAAAGATTTTGTAAGCCATCCTGGGCCTGTGACCCTTTTCCTCACCTTTCCCTCAGATCTGCCTGCTCTGTCTTCCATAACCACTCCTAAGCCTCTATATTGAAACTTTTTTCCTTTTTTAAATATTAATTCCTTCATATTACATCTCAGTTGTTATCCCATCCCTTGTATCCTCCCATTCCTTCCTCCTTCCTACTTTCCCCCTATTCCCCTCCCCTATGTCTGTGACTGAGGAGGACCTCCTCCCCCTGTATATCCTCATAGGGTATCCGGTCTCTTCTTGGTAGCTTGCTATCCTTCCTCTGAGTGACACCAGTCCTCCCCATCAAGTGGACATGGTCAACTATGGGGCCCCAGAGTTCGTGTGAAAGTCAGTTCGCACTCTCCACTCAACTGTGGAGAATGTCCTGTCCATTGGCTAGATCTGGGTCTGGGTTCTATGTTTACTGCATGTATAGTCCTTGGTTGGTGCCATAGGTTAAGCAGGACCCCTTGGCCAAGATCTGTCCATCATAACGTTCTTCTTGTAGGTTTCTAGGACCCTCTGGATCCTTCTATTTCCCCATTCTCCCATGCTTCTCTCACCTAAAGTCCCAATAGGATGTCCTCCCCTCTGTCCTACTTTCCTGGTAAGTGAAGACTTTAATGGGACATGCCCCTTGGGCTAGTGTCCAGATATAAGTGAGTATACACCATGTGAGTCTTTATGCTTCTGGGTTAACTCATTCATTATGGTCATTTCTAGTTCAATCCATTTGTTCACAAATTTTGGACCCTACACCGTGTGGAAACAAAGGCAATTGGGTCCACCTGGCTTGAGGAGAGTGGTGCGTACTCCACAGTGCCAAACATGTCCACATTTGATCAGAGCACAGGAGACAGAGCCTGCAGATCTGAGCAATTAGAACCCAGCTTGGACACGTCACACAGCCCTGGCAGGATCGCTCATGAGGCTGGGTCCACCTAGCTCAGAGAAATTTTATCTCAGGAAGAAATCCTGTTTGTGACTCTTGTCCCTCATGGCTACACTGGTGGATTTTATTTTACTACATTTCATATTTCCTCTCTGAAATCATAAAAAACAAAAAGCCTTGACATTTTACTACAAATGATTTGGCCTCTTTATAGCTCAATGGACAAAGATGGTATATTTGAATTCTATATTATCTCATATGGTAGCAGGTTCTGCTAATGAACAAACAAATGATCCCCAAAAATCTTATATCTAAATTGTTCTAAACTCCCCAAAATATCTTGTGGGTTTTCTACTATCCACTCTTAAAAGTCTTTGATCTCTGCTTCTTTGCTCTCAAAAAGTCTCCTAAGACTATGCTTTCAACTATCTCAGGATTTGTAAGCTCATTAGATATGGTTAAAAAGCTGAAACAAAATGTTGCTTAAATGTTATAATATGTGTGTGTGTGTGTGTGTCTGTGCTTCAATTCTGATTTAGGATGTACTGTATATGTAACTTGAATTTAGCTCCTGTTTAAAACAAGATTTACTAAACAGATATTTTAGAATAGCAATCTATGACTGGCAGCCATCATTACTAAGTTTAAAAGAGAGTACATGCAATATAACTTCACAATCTTGATTAAGATGGCCATATGCTATAAAGCAACAATTATAAAACTTCTTCATCCTAATGAGATCTCTGATTATCTTTGTATCTCCTTTTAAACTAAAGAGAACTGCATGTCTCCAAAATATTTTGAATTCAGATAGATTTTTGATGATAAATTCCTAAGGTCATAAAGAGCTACTGAGGTCAACAAAAGATGACTTAAAGGTGTATGGAAAACACCTTATGTCTTGCCAACTGTGTTCAACATCAGGCTTCTAATAATGTATCTCTTTATGTGAAATTAAAAAATTTCCAATCTTCAGGGAGTCATGAGCTGAGGGTGCACCAGTCATAGGTCAGATGGATGCCAGATAAGCACTCTTGTCAATCAATACTCTATGTTTTCCTACCCAGTGCTTATTGCTATGTGTGGGATTTCTCCCTCCCTTGGTTTTAGGGTTCCTCTTCCCACTACAACTATGGACATGAAGGTTTCAAGTGTAAAGCCAAAATAAAAATTTCCCCCTAACATCCTTAACCTTGTTGCATAGTCTCTATCTGTTACAGCAGGTTTCCAATCAACTGGGACCTGTAAACTGCCTCAAACATGTAGCCCTAGGTACTTCTGGCAGAATTTCTGACTGGTCTGAGCCTCTCTATATTAGGACTGTTCCAAAGTGGCCTGCACTTCTTAAGCACCTGGTAGTCATCCAGAACAGGACAACAAATGGAATATAAATCCCCTAACCTGCATTTCTACCTTCTGGTTCTTTGTCCATCATTCCTGCTTTCCTGGTCCCCAACAACAATGGCCCAATTTTATCAGGATGTAGTTATATAAGAGATTGCATCACCTGTTTATCATCATCAGAACGGCTAGACATACAAACTCAGCACATATGGCTAACTAAGGTTCCTATTTAACATATCAAACCTGACATTGTTGTCTCCACCTCTCTCTCACTCTACCCCCTCTTTCTCTCTGTCTCTGTCTCTGTCTCTGTGTCTCTCTCTGTCTCTGTCTTTGTCTCTCTCTGTTTCTCTCTCTCTCTCTCTCTCACACACACACCATTGTATCTCTAATACTAGTTACATAGTCATAGGTCCTCTCAATACTTCTTCTGCTCCATACCTTCCACCTCTTCCTTCTATCCCTGAACTTCCCTTTTCTTCCCCTAGCTTCTCTGATCACTAAAAGGGAGCCCAACGGTTTTGCCTCTGTAGTCTCTTGGTCCTCTTAGTCTCTGGGTTCTCTTTTTTCTCCACATCTCTCCCTCCACAATCTTCCGTTATGTCCCTGTTCAGTCTAGACACTTCTAAATGTCTCTGACTGTTTTCTTGCTGATATCTACAATAAGCCTTCTCAATCCGTACCTAGGAACACTCATGCCTTCATTTTCTTCTCATTATGATGAGGGAGAGAGTGTCTCTGGGATGAGTTAGAGAACCAGGTGAGTATGATAAAATCATATTGGATGATATATTCATAGAACTAGTATATTCCCCAAAATAAAAACTGTGCACACACACATTGTCAGATGGCAAGCAAATTAAATTGAAAGAAATGAGTCAGACAAACAAATAAAAAAGCAATTTGAAATAAAAGACTAATGTCTACAAGGAAGGTATTTTGAGCTTAATGACACAAAGAATTTTAGGACATGAATTATAAAAAATTAAAATAAAAAATCCAACAGAAAGAATCAATACAAAATTTAAAATTTTGCTAAAATGGCAATTAATATTGGTATTGTTAATATTCCCATTTATAAATTTTCAGATATACATGAGAACATAGTAAAAAACTTCATAATTTCTTTTTAGGTTTATTTTTATCTTACATATAGGTGTACTTGAATACATTATTAATGTAGGCCAAGAAAGGGCATCAGATCCCTTAGAACTCTAGTCACAAAAGGTTATTAACTGTCACATGGGTGTTGGAAACCAAACTAGAAAACAGAGTCCTCTATAAATATAGCTTATGACATTAACCAATGAGCCCTCTCTCTACCTCCTTCTATATATTAGACTTATGCAGTACATGTTGCATTAGTAAAAGGTGAGATGTGGAATTAAGAGAGAGGGATACATTTCTAATACAAGCTTTAATTTGAATCTTTTCAATTATATCCTTGTAATCAGTAAATTACTAGGCTTGGTGATAACACATGCATATAGAAAGGTACTAATTTATTTTCATGATGACTATTAAAAGGTTGCAGGAGAGAAAAAGTAATTAACTATTACTTCCAGCCTTATAATAACCATAAATGCATCAAACTCTCTTCAGTAATATTTAAAGAATACTAATGCTGAGTGTCTTTGAAGATGAGGTTGGACTAGAACTGCATACAAATATTGTAAAAGTTAATTAAAATGTGATTTATTTTTGAATCTTGAAACTTGTTATAAGAATAAACTCTAAGTATTGTTTAGCATCAATTTTACTTTCTTTTTTCTAATTAGCTTTGTATGGGTATATCTGTCTCAAGCCATCAAAAGTTCATTGCTATTACTGGAGCCATTAAAACAAATTGAAAAAAAAAACTTTAGTTCTTTCCTTTTCTTCATCATAATGGAAAGTGACATTTCAGTCTAAATTATCAATATTATTTTGCAAAATATCATTTATTATTTTATATCTTTTCATATTTCTACCTGTTTTCAGAATACCCAAGGAATAAATAGCTTTCAAGTATGTAGCATTTTCTGGATCTAGATGATTTTATTTGATACTATGAAAATCACCATATTGAAACCATGTCTTAGGATCTGTATCTATATAATTAAGTTTAGTTAGGGGGTTTTTAGATCATTATCAAATATATTATTTACTAATGATTTAATATAAATAGAGATGCATGCATAAACAACATTAAACTTGTTTACTTCTTTGCTGCATTATGCCTCACTATAGCCAGTCAGCATGGCCATAGGTTCCAATGCACTCATCTTCTACACAAATCTTAGTCAAGACAAGTTCTAAATATTATATAAGTTAGCAAGTATTTAGACATATGTTAATAAATAACATCATAACATTTATTTATTTATTTATTTACTTTCACATAATTCATTGTAAGTGAATAAATTCTTAGACAAATGACAAGCAGTCAAACTGGATCTCTGTGTATGACTACACATAGGCAAGTCACATAAAAGAAAATTATCACTGGTACATAGTGTTTCCTCTTGGGGTGTAATAATCTTGATTGTTGTCATCTTGATTTTATTAACAAATATTTATATTATCCCCTCTAAGTTGAGTTACGAAACGTTTTCTGGAGAAAATTAGATCATGAAGAGTGACAAAATTAAAATTTTATTGCACAGACCCATTAATGGATGGAACATTTGAAGAACCTAATGTGAGGTCATATATCTGTGAAGTATAGGGAATATTTGTGAGTCACTGATCACTGTAATTTGCTTTTGAAAGTTATCTTTTGGCATTAATCCTTCCCCATTGCTATCTCTGGGAAGACATGAAGTGAACAGTTGTGTCACAGTACATCTCTCTGCCAGGATGCCCTATGGTACCCGTGGCCTCAAAACAATGAGATGAGCTGAACATGGGATAAAGGGATCAGTCAAAGTAAATTCTTCCTTTAATCCATTCCATTTATATATATTTCTCCCAGTAATGAAAAGTTTATCCAATACATAAAGCCACTTAGGAACATACAAGAGACATTCTTAAGTGGTACAAACTAATGGAAAGACTTAAGAACAGACCATCTTAAGGTACAACTCTGTATGTTTTTTCACATAATCTTTGTAATAAAATTATAAGTAACTGTCAATATATAAAAAACTCATAGGATTTTGAGTGTTTTGTTTAAAAAGTCATTGACTTTTATAAGCAAACTCATTAGTCTATAGTATTATGGAGTGTCTAGCAGCAGTTCCCTCAAAGATTAGCAATTAACTGCTAGGTGCCATGTCTATAGTTAAGCTTTGATTTAAATTAAATAACTATTCTCACTTCCTTTATTTTCATTGTTTTGTTAGAGCGTTTTGTAAGGATTCCAGGTGATACAAAGTTTTTCCAGAGGCCCCAGCGTATGGAGAAGCAACATAGTGTTTTATCTAAAACCAAGAAAACATTGTTTCCAAGGCCAGAAATGGTCTGGAGCCATGGGCTTGGGGGAGCTGCTGTGTTGGAGCCTGAGAACATGAAATTTGCCCACCGTGAAGATCCAATTCCTGACCAGTCAGTCCAGACCACTTGAGATACCCTGTGTTCCTCTTGGGAAACATTGCTGGATTAGCTCCCTGATGACTTCCTCACACTGTATCAGGTTTCTGCGCATTGTAGGCTATTTCCACCTGAAAACTGTATGTAAGATGTTGTACTTCTTAATAAAGTTGCTGGAAGGAAGATAGGTTGTAAAAGATATTCTTATCCCAAACTTTCCAATTTTCTTTATTTTATGAAACTCTGGTCTCTCAAGAACCTATCTTGAAGAATGACCTGATGGTTTAGGCCATGATTTTTTCCAAGTCATTATAAACAGCACTTCTCACATATGCACTAATGAGTAGGAGTGTTGGTAAAACACAGTTTCAACCTCAGCAATGTTGAGAAGGGATGTGGTGGGTTTGGAGCAAACTCTTTGTTTTATCTGATGCCGTGGATGCAAAAGGCATTCTTTATTGAGTAGTAAAATTTCAAAAGATCAGCATATCAGCCATCTCTTGGCTTGTTCTTCCACTCTCTGGGTAAACATCAAAGAGTGCACTTGAGGATAATATCTGAAATAAATAGACATTGTTGACATATTTACATCTGTTTTAAAAATCTACACTATAGATAACAAAACTAGAAAACAAACGAGACATTGAAATTTCTTGTTATTAAGATTTCACAGCCAAGAAAATACACATATGCCAGCATTGTGCTTAAAACTAATTTCAAAATACGTGTTTTCAACATACTCTTTTAAGTCGATTTATTTGAGCCTTAGAATTATGTCTTCATTGATAAAGTAACAATGAGTACATGATATGTAATTGATAATAATTAAGTTCAATTACACGGCAGTGATCATACTTTTATTTTTGGAAGGTAGAGAAATAAATCAAGAGAAGGAGGAGTGGGTGTTATTGCCTTATTCAAAGCACAATGAAAGCAAATGTTACCACTTTTGTAGAGTCATACTTAATTCATACTACTTTATACTTGACAATATAATATTACCCTTTAAAATGTTATATTTTATCTAAAATACAGTCTGAGACTAATAGGATAGTTGTGGCATGAATATACATGCCTCATCCTCATCCAACAAAAGAAAGAACAATAATATCGTTAAATAAAATAATTTATATATGTGCACTTATCAGACTTCGTATTTAAGTTTCACTTGAGTGGGAAAATACAATTTACCAAACTGTTCTCTACATTCTTATCATATATTCTTAATGTAGACAAACAATGCTTCAAAAAGAGATCAACATAAATTCTTTAAAAATTATTAAAGCATCAATTTAATAATCATCTTAACATTTATCACTGAAGTTGCATATGACACAAATAGTACACTTTTTGTAATCAGGGTCTCTTATAGTCCCTGAGAACGCCAGGTTAGCTGGCCTGTCATTTCAGGAGACTGCCTTTCTCCTCTTCCCATGTCCCTACAGTAGTGCTAGGATGAGAGATGCTCTCATCACCCATCATGTCCAAGTATATGGATTCATGGGGGTTCTTGGTTTCAAACTCATGTCCTCACATAAAAATAGCAAGTGTTCTTACCACCAAACTGTTTATATAGTCTGATGCTTAGTTTTTTATTCTTTAGAGAAAAATATATATTATGCAGTTTGGCTAAAATTGTAAAGAAGACTGAAATTTGAGAGTGTGCCTCTTAGTTTAATGGAAGTTTAAACTAAATAAACCCAGCAGAGAGCATACAGAAATTAGAGCTAGGCCTTGAGCACAGCTAGGAAGCATAAAATTGTCTTCAGATATATGCTTGACATAAACTACTTATGATGAAGCAATTTTTAAAAATGAAAAAAAAAAACATTTTTCCTGCAGTCAAAGAGAAGATATTGCGCTCAGCAGCAAAATATTTTTTAATTAAGAATAGATTTTTCATACAATATTTCTGATCATAGGTTTACCACTGCCAATGCCTCCAAGACCTTATTCACCTCCTCCCACACCCACAACCAAACATTTTCTTTTTCTTTTTTATTAGCAAACAAACAGACATCTAAAAAAAAGTAAGATAAAATGAAAGCAAAAGAAACTATAAGAGGACAAAATAAACACCCAGAAACAGTAAAGCCAAAGAAGCAATATAAGAAATATACAGACATAGAAACACACACATTTAAACTCACTGAAATTCTCGAAAAGCACAAAACTTGAACTATAATACATAATTTAAAAACCTGTAATGAAAATATGTCCAGATGAAGCATTATGAAACAAAAATACAATAACAAAACCAACAAATCACCCACCGTGTCTTCACTGGTAATGTTGCAATAATTAGGAGAGATATGGTTCATATATAGTCAGAGAGTCGTTGGTTACTAACACAAACTTTGTGCCTCTGTTGAATACCGTATCTTGCTCTCGAGTCACTATCAGGGAGAGAAGCATTTTTAGATAGCTTGATGTATCCCTTTCTCCTTTATGGCACGCAGAATAATGCTCCAAAACATCACAACTAGTTAGTAGGTGTGAAGGCTCTAGGTAGGCACTAGCACAGCCTCTCCACGTTAAATGAGATATCTAGGAGTTATCTTCAAAAAGAGGGTCTTGCCATTAGTTTGTGGAGAGCTAAAATAGCTCTTGGTAATATATTAGATTGTGGGGATACCCATGGGACCCTATTTAGCAAACAACTCAGTTAGTTATAACCCATTCCCGACACTGCAAATTTCATCTTGGTGGCAAGAGATATCTATGTGTAGTCTTAATTTATGTGTTTGTTGTCTTCATGCTTGTATGTATTACCACATATTTAGTGGTGTGAAGGGGACATCAGGTCCTCTGGTAATAGAATTATGGATGGCTGTGGGTTATCATATGTGCATAGATATAAAAAGCATAATTTTGAAGAGCAACAAGTACTCTTAAACATTGAGCTGTTTTTCCATCCCTGTGCAACAATTTTTTTTTTTTTTTTTTTTTGTTTTTTAAGACAGGGTTTCTCTGTGTAGCCTTTGGCTGTCCTAGACTCTCTGTGTAGATCAGGCTAGCCTCGAACTCACAGCGCTCCGCCTGCCTCTGCCTCCCGAGTGTTGGGATTAAAGGCATGTGCCATCACTTCCCATTGGAACAAAAAAAATTTTTTTTAATGAAGAAAACCAAGAAAAAATATTTCACATTTGCCTGGAAACACAAAGACCCCAACTGGTCAAAGCAACTTTGAGAAATAGAAATAGCAATTATGTAGACTTAATTTTATCAATTTCTGGGTATACAAACTTGTAGTCATCAAAGTATATATGGTATAGGCATAATGTATTCTCACACACAATCAGTGTAGCAGAATAAAGAACAAGGGAACAACAGAACAAATATAAAAATAAACTTTTCTGTTCCTCTACAGTAAGCTCATTTCCTCCAAGACATCCCCCACTGGCTTCAGCATTTGCACCCCTGTTTGCCAATTGGTGGTGCTGTTTGGTGAGGTTACATGGAAGGTGTAGGAGGTCGGGATTTGCCAGGAGAAGTAGATCTGAGATAAGCTTTGATAGCTTTTAGCCTTGATTGCTTTATTTTTTTTTTCTCTGCTCTCTGTGTTGTAGATAAAATGTTTTCAGCCAGATTTCAGATCCAGCAACTATGATTTTCCTGACTCTTGTGCCCTCTGCAAGTTCATGATTTCTGTCATTCTGAACATTCAGACTAACTAAGCCCCCAGTTTCTAAATTGTTTTTTTAGAAGAATATTTATGGAAACAACAGAAAGATCATTAATTCATATAACTTGGATTAAAACTATATAGAAAAAGATTATGTTACCTTATAGTCCAAAAATCTAACAAACAGATGAAAAAATATATTTAAAAACATGAACAAAGGAATTATTCCTGAAAGAAAAACTAGTTCTCCATGAATCTATAATAAACTCATTTCACACAAAATCACCAAGAACAAGAACACATACCAGTAAAATGATTATTTTCTTCAAATAATTATTTTGAAGACCCTGAATACCAATTTATAAACGAAAATAATTTTAATTATATTGCATATTATACACAAAGTACCAAAAGTGGATAGATAAAATCACTTAAAAATTGGAAGAAAATATAAGTCAAATTTGTCCTCTGGAGGGGGAGACCTGGTGGCACTCAGAGGAAGGACAGCAAGTAGCCAAGAAGAGACTTGATACCCTATGAGAATATATAGGGGGACGTAATCCCCCTCAGGAACAGTCATAGGGGAGGGGAATAATGGGAAAATGGGGGGGGGAGGAATGGGAGGATACAAGGGATGGGATAAACATTGAGATGTAACAAGAATAAATTAATAAAAAAAAAAAGAAAAAAAAATTGTCCTTAGTCTTCCCAATAAGGCTTTTAATATAGCTACCTAAAAAAAGAAGAAAGGTAAAATAAATACTAGAATTTATCTGTTTTAATGTAAATTTTACATGGGTTTTGTAAAATCAAAAAATATCTTGTAACTTATACTATACACAAATTTACAAAACTTTTAAGTGAAACTAAAGTTTCATACTTTTGCATGAAACAAACAACTATAAAACATAGTTGGTTACAAGTTTTAACTGTTTCATTGATTTTAAATATTGCTTATGAATATTTTCTTGTGAAGATTCTATGTATTTTTCCAAAATTAATTTTATGTATGGACTTCAATCTCTGCTTCATGTTCATTTTTATCATTGTGAAAGAAGTATTTAAATAATATCACATTTTAAATAATTCATTTCTATATCCAAGTAAAAGTAAAGTTATATTAAGGAACCATTTATTCAAACATCTGAAAATTGAACAAGTAATTAATTACTGAAATATTTAATCTATTCTTAACTATATTCATATTGTTACATTTGAAGGACGAAAGCTTTGTGACTATTCAGTACAATACTCCATGGCTACTCTATTAAATCTTACAAAGAAACCAAATTCATAACGTTTTGGAGATCTCAGAGAGAAGGGATGATAATCGTTGACTGGAGGAGATATTTCCATACTTAACAACAACAGTAAGGGGATATATCTCAATCACATAACTTACAAAACATTTTAAAACACACAGTGTTAAAGAAAAATGTTGGGATTGGATATAAAGAAGACAATAATATGTAGCAGGCTACCAAGAAGAGACTTGATACCCTATGAGCATATACAGGGGGAGGAGGTCCCCCTCAGTCACAGTCATAGGGGAGGGGAGTAAGGAGAAAATGGGAGGGAGGGAGGAATGGGAGGATACAAGGGATGGGATAACCATTGAGATGTAGTATGAATAAATTAATAAAATTACAAAAGAAAAATAATATGTAGCAGTGAAAACTCTGAGCTATATGTCTCTTTCTCTCTCTCTCTCCCACCCCCATGTGTGTTTCTTTAGTTTTGTGTTGTTTTATTTGTTCCTTTTTGAGTTGATTTCTGTCTATGTTTCTTAGACTCTTCCAGTACTATTGATGCTGCTCAGGGTAAGCCCAAGTGATATTTCTGTCTCAGTTTCCCAAGTCTTGGGATTGAAAACATGTGCTTTGTTTTCTTGCTTAAAACAAGATCCTCTAAACAAAGCCTGACTAATAGGCATATGAAGTCCCAGAGATTGTGACAGCCTTTACAGGTCCTGAATCATCTTGTCCAGATGAGGTTCTATCATGGAGAGAGGATCTAACTCAGAAACTTTCTCCCATTGATAACCACCCAGAAATTTAAAATATAAGTTTCTTTGATGGGGAAGACTCACTGATCTCACTGGGTACAAAACTCACTTGGAAAGGGCCCATGTCTAGCAGTAGAGTGACAACTCAAAATCAACTCAATAGAAATTTTTTTTCTTTGTTCAATAATAATTTTTCAGATTTTTTATAATTTTTTAACAAGTTCTTTGCCTATATACTATGATTTCCAGTTTATGTTTTTATGAGATTTCTGTGGGTGTAAATATATGTGTGCATGCTTGTTTGCACACATGCAGGCAAATCTATATGTGTTCTTTGTGATTTTTTTTTTTTTGGTGTTTTTTGGTTTTGTTTGCTTTTCTTTTCTCTTATTTTATTTTACTTTATCTTATTCCACATTCAATAACCTGTTTGTTTTTTTGAGAAAGAAATGGTGTGAATTCTGGTTAGAGGGCATTATGAAGCATATCTGGGAAAAGAAACCAGAATCACAACATATTGTATGCAAAAAACTTACTTTCAATAAAGGAAAAGCTGAAAGAATAAGTTTAGTGTTTAAATTATACCGAATTTTATGTTCTCTCCTTACAACATCCCTTATTAAAAGTGTTTCAAAGATTAAGAGGGATTAGAGTATTCTGAGAGTGTATTTTTTCAGGTCTCAGATGAAGAGAAATCCTAATATGATAGAAGAGCAGACATGATTAGGATCACCATTTTGCAGAAGTTTCCGAGACCTCCCAGTGCCTTTGTTCTACAGCATGTTATGATGCTATGAGAAAGGTTGACTACAAGGTAAGATATGATTTTTCTTGTGGAAGGCTTTTTTATTTTAAAGCAAGGAATGATAAAGAGATTTCTCAATAATGTTTTCTTAAAGGTCAGTGATTTAAACTTGCATAACAAAATGTAATGTTTTACTTACCATAACACTACAATATTATGTACATTGAGAACAAGCTAAGACTGAAGGAATCAATACAAGAGTCAAAGAAAATGTTAAATCTAAAAAGCTTCCTGAAACAGAACATCTGAGAAATCTGGCACACTACGAAAAGAACAAATCTAAGAATAATAGGGTTAGAGGGAAAGAAGACTCACAGCTGCAAAGCCCAGAAAATATTTTCAACAGTCATAGAAGAAAACTTCCCAAACCTAAAGAAAGAAATGTCCAGAAATATAGAAGAAGCCTATAGAACCTCAAATAGATTTGACCAAAAAAGAAAATCCTCCTGCCACATAATAATCAAAACACTAGAGGTACAGAAAAAAAGAAAGAATATTAAAAGCTGCCAAAGAGAAAGGCCAAGTCAAATATAAAGGAAAACCAATCAGAATTACACCTGACTTCTAAAGAGAAACTATGAAAGACAGAAAGGCCTGGATTGATGTCATCCAAACACTAAGAGACAATAGATGCCAACCCAGAATACTATACTCAACAAAAATTTCAATCACCATAGATGGAGAAAACAAGATATTCCATGATAAAAAACAAGTTCAAACAGTACGCTACTGTAAATCTAGCCCTACAGAAGATACTAGAAGGAAAATCTAAACCAAGGAAGGTAATTTACTCAGAAAAACAAAGGAAATAAATAACAAAAACAAAAGAAATAAAGTTACACACACATTCTATCACTACCAACATAAAGAAAGGAGCCAATAACTACTGATCATTAATATCTCTCAATGTCAATGGCCTCAACTCCCCTATGAATAGACATGGACTAAAAAAAAAAAAAAAAAAAGCAAAAACAGGACCCATCATTCAGCTGCGTACTAGAAACACATCTCATCAATAAATATAAACATTACCTTAGAGTAAAGGTTTGGAGAAAGGTATTTAAAGTAAATAGACCCAAGGAACAAGCTGGAGTACCCATCACAGTGTGTAACAAAATATATTTTCACTAAAAAACTAATCAAAAGAGATGGGGAAGGACACTTCATACTCATCAAAGGAAAAATTCACCAAGATGGCATACAAATTCTGAACATCTATGCCCCCAAATGCAGGAGCCCTCATATTCCTAAAAGAAACATTACTAAAGATTAAATCATTCATTGAACTCCACACATTAATACTGGGAGATTTTAGCAACCCACACTCACCAATAGACAGAGCATTGATATGGAAATTAAATGGAGAAGCAATGATACCAATAGACATCATAGACCAATTGAACCTAATTAATATATAAAGAAATTTTCACTCAGGAAAGAATTCACCTCAGCTCCTCACTGAATCTTCTCAAAATTGACCATATATTTGGTCACAAAGCAAACCTCAACAGATATACAAAGATTGAAATAATCTCTTAATTCTTATCAGAACACTGTGGTTTAAAGTTGGAACTCAACGACAACAGAAAGCCTGCAAACACCTGGAAACTGAACAACTCCCTACTCAATGATACTTGGGTAAGGAACAAAATAAAAAGGAAATTAAAAGGTTCCTAAAATTCAGTGAAACTGAAGGCACAACATATACAACCTTATGGGACATAATGAAAGCAGTGCTAAGAGGAGAGTTCATAGCTCTAAGTGCCTTTATGAATAAATTGGAGAGATCTCATATTAGCTAGCAACTTAACAGTGCACCTGAAAGTGCTAGAACAAAAGAGGAAGACTCAACCAATAGGAGTAGATGGCTGGAAATCTTCAAACTCAGATCTCAGATCAATAAATTAGAAACAAAGAAAACAATTCAAAGAATCAACAAAACCAAGAACTTGTTCTTTAAAAATAAAATCAACAAGATAGACAAACCCTTAGCCAATCTAACTAAAAGGCAAAGAGAAAATATTCAAATAAACAAAATTAGAAATTAGAAGGGAGACATAATGATAGACATTGAGGAAATTTAAAGAAATATTACATCTTACTTCAAAAGCCTGTATGCCACAAAGTTTGACAATCTAAATGAAATTGACATTTTTCTTGATATATACCAATACCAAAATTGAATCAATATCAGGTACACAAACTAAATAATCCTGTGTCTTATAAGGACATAGAGACAGTCATCAAAAGTCTCCCAACCAAAAAAAAAGTCCAAGACCATGTGCATTAAATGCAAAATTCTATCAAATCTTCAAAGAAGAGCTAATACCAATTCTCTTTAAACTATTCCACAAAATAGAAAGGAAGAACAATTACCAAACTCATTCTAAGAGACCACAGTAACCTTGATACCTAAACCTCAGAAAGACTAAACAATGAAAGCAAATTTCAGACCAATCTCTCTCATGAACATTAATGCAAAAATACTCAAGAAATACTTGCAAACCAATTACAAGAACACATCAAAAATATCATTCACCATGACCAAGTAAAGTTCATTCCAGGCACACAGGGGTGGCTCAATATACTGAAATAGAAGGTAATCCATCATATAGGCAAACTGAAAGTAAAAACTTATGATAAACTCCTTAGATGCCATAAAACCATTTGACAAAATTCAAGGCCCATTCTAGTTTATAGTCTTGGGGAGAGTAGGGATACAAGGCACACACCTCAAAATAATAAAGCCAATATACAGCAAGCCTATAGCCAACATTAAACTAAATGGAGAGAAACGTATAGATATTCCACTGAAACCTAGAACAAGTCTGTCCACTTTCTCCATACCTCTTCAATATTTTACTTGAAGTCCTAGCTCGAGCAATAAGGCAACTGAAGGAGATCAAGTGATACAAATTGGAATGGAAAAAGCCAAACTATCATTATTCGTGGATGACATGATAGTATACACAAATGACCCTATAAATTCTACCAAGGAACTCTTGCAGCTGATAAACATCTTGATGTCTGTAAAAAAAAAAAAAAAGTAAGACATTTTTAATTTTATATTTTTTTAAATTTTCAAACTTAAAGCCTAACTTTTTCATCCTTGCTATAAAGATTTATTACTTGCCACACTGAGAATAGTTCAGTTATAGCAGTGCAGCAAGCTATACAATACAGCTTAAGTTTATTTTATCATACACATGACTCGTCATATGCCAAGATATTACCACCACAACATATCTTAATTTTTCATAGAATATCATTATTATTGACAGACTCTGCTAAATTTGTTAGTTTCCTTGAAAAACATATATTTCAAAGGATTGACGACTAAGAATCAATAAATTCCTAATGAGAAAAATCTGACAATAAAAATAACAAACATTTGCCTCTTATGCAACTAATTTAGGAAATAGTTTTTTTTTTTTTTTACCTAAAGTAATTCATCATCAGAAGTTATCTATTAGGACTCAATAAAATTATGTGTGATTCTGAACATCATTAGTAGATATTTTTCCAGATTAATATGGTTCCTGGGGGATGAGTCTCAGATATCTGTTCAGAAATGGCTGTCCTTGGTCTGATTCCATACAGCACCAATTCAGTCCCAGCAGGAACTATTTAAAACGTTCTATTACATAAGATTTAGGAGAAGCCTTACCATAATTGGCAGTAATCTAGTCTTCTCATGATCATAAAGTATCTTACAATATGTTAATTGCTAATAAACATTAAACTTTAAGTTATTAATTTTGTAATATAGTATGGTTACTAAGGGTAAGCTTCCATAGACTTATAAAATATTTCTGTGAATAAAATTTTACACCATTGTAGAGAAGTAGTGGATTTAATTTTGTTTCCTTATATACAGATTCATGATTAATTAAATCATTTAATTATTATACAAGAGTCTTTTGAAGTAAAGCTTTATTTTTGAATGTGATAGAGCAAAGAATTCTGTTAGGGATCCTCCCTGTATCCTGACAAAATTATACCATCCCATTCTCCATTTCACACATTACATGCAGGTATTCTATTACAGTTATCTGTTCTTCATCTTATGCATGAAGTGATTCACTAGTAAAAGAATTTGCTCCTCTCCCAGAGAAATTTGAAACTTCTAGTTAATGATACAGAAAGAAGAGTAAACTAATGAGGACCAGAAGCCTGTGTATGAATACCTAACATTCTTGCCTCTGTGCAAAAATAATGGGTTTATTTGCATACTATTTCTTCGCATGCCTCCAAAACTTGAGGTCCAGTGGACTGCAGCAGTACCTGATTCACAGAAAATCTGTCTCTAACTTTTCCCAGTTTTCTGTCTCAGTTTTTTTGTTTTTGTTTGCTATTTGTTAGTTTTACTTATAGCTCATGTCCTAGAATCACTGCAAAAATGCATTGTTGCACCTGAATTTTTTCTTATGCTTTTTTACTATTATCACTTAAAATTATTAGACAAAGCACTACAACATGGTACTTCGCATCATATACACATTGTAGCATAGCTAAATCCAGCCAAGTAAAATATGTATAATCCTACAATAGTCATATTTCTGGTAAGAAAATTCCATTATTCATAACATTTTTGAATACTGTCTACTGTCTTTTATTTACAATAGGCACCATGCTGAGAAAGCAATCAGCAATCTCTTGACACATTTTTTTCTAACAATAACTCATGTTGTTAAACAGCATGCTTCCATTCCACTTGTAATGGCCTAGACTTTTAGTAGGTTCCATTCAACCTCATTATTCTCTCAGATTGTGTGTGTGTGTATGTGTACATGTGTGTGTGTGTGTGTGTGTGTGTGTGTGTGTGTGTGTGTGTGAATCTGGATTTCATATTGGACAAAAAACATGTACATTAATTCTTGTCTTCCTTATTTCACTAAAAATGTCCTCTGGACTCAGTTACAATTATATACACATTTGTGAATAACATTCCATTATGCATGTTTTAACTTGAAGCCACATTTTAAGTATTGTACATTACACTTTCAAAAGAACATAGAACCATACCTATCTATTTAGTATTCTGAATTCTTTGAGAAATCCAGAATATATAAATGTAGTACTTACAAAAAATTTAAAAAGCACATATATGAGATGTAAGTCTCTGTTGGGTTTGTTTACTGCTGTCAGCAAAAAAAAAGTTCTTATTTATTTGTCCAATAGAGTGAGGTGACTTTAATAATTAATGGTTTAGACAACCTGGCCATGGAAGAAGAAATACCTAATTGCTTGGCTATCCAGTGTTCTGGGTCTGTTCATGGTTCTGGTATGATTAAATTTTAATCAGTAGTGTGGATGTTCATTTTGCTAGTGAAATACTTCTGATCTTTAGGAGTCTACAATAGACAAGAATTCTGAGTAAGGAATAATGCCCACATTGGTTAACATTAACTGTAAATTCGAAACAGACTACAATGACCTGAGAAAAGTTCTTTAATTAAGTAGATGTCTTTATCAGAATTATCTGTGTTCATGTCTGTGAGGTTATTTTAATTGTTAATTAATGTGGGAGGGCCCAGACTACAGTTGATGGTATTATTCTCTGGGAATGTGGTCCTGGGCTACATTAGGAAGTTGACTGATCATGAACACTAGGGAGTCACATAGTGAGCCAGCAAGGAATATTGCTTCATGTTTTCTGTTTCATGTTCCTGTCGTGCATCTAGCCATAATGGATTATAAACTGGAACCAAAAGCCAAATAAACCTTTTTCTTGCTCATGTCCTCATGTTGTCTTTGGTCGTGGTGCTTATCATAGCAGCAGGCATGACACTAGCACATCCTCTTAGTATGTGTGAGTCTTACCAAGCAAAGAGGACTTTGGTATTCCCTTTCCTTCAGAGCATTACATGTTATAGTTAAACAAAATCGATGTTGATATATTTAAAAGACTATCTCATCTTGTTGCCAAGATTGTTATTTGCTCTACTAAGCTATCTTCCTACACTACCATCCTAGATAAGTGTGACTAATAGTCTGGACCAACATGTCCAGCTGGACGTTTCTAAGGAATAAGGCAAACTCTAAGTTAAATCAGAACCAAAACTTCCTGATTATTTTCTAAGTTTGAGAATCAAACTACTTTATTTGGTAATATTTCACATTATTGTCACCACAGCTGCTTGTGCAGAACTGTTAATAACTGTTTATAATTTAATCATTACAGTAAAAATAAGGTATGTGTAATGTTAAATTTCCCTCTTCTGGAATAATGGTTCCATAAAAAGATGAGTTAGGTCTGCAGGCAAAATTTATTATATTTTGTTACCCCAGTGGTAGATTAAAGCAATGGTAGGGGATATGTAAAGAGACCCTTCAGGGGAGGGGACATCCTTTTTCAATAAACTGAAGCCAGTGCATAATGTCAACAGTACCCAAACTAGACACCATTTTAGACTGAGAGAGCAGACACTGAGAAACTGTGAAAAGATACTTCATAAATCTCCTAGTATAATATCTGAAAAACAGTTCCCTTGAAGTCACCATCTACCTCAGGTTCTTAGAATCATCTCTCCTCCTCTTCCACGTAAACAACTGAAGCTTAGAAGAGGGTTTTTTTTAATGAAGACATGTATTTCAGTACGCGTGTTCCAGAGTCTCACCTTCTACGCATATTGTGCAGTGGTGGATGTGTTTGTTGATTTCCACAAAATATAAGAAGAAACTTCTCTGGTGAAGACTGTGTGACGCCATGCTTTGTGATGACAACAATATGTCATTAGATGTGGACAGTACAAGTGCTCACATATAAGCAACGGAGAAACAAGGAATGTCAACTACACCAGATCCTAAGCTATCAAGCTACAATGGAAAAAAAGACATCTTCAACAAATCTTGCTGGAATAACTTTATGTTTGCATATAGAAAAATGCAAATAAATCCACATTTATTACTCTTCACAAAACTAAAATCCAAGAAGATTAAAGAGATCAACATAAAATCAGACACAATAAATCTCTTAGGAGTGAAAGTGGGGAAGAGCCTTGAACTCATTGGCACAGGAGACAACTTCTTGAACAGAACATAAATAGCTCAGCTCTAAGATCAACAATTAATAAATGTTACCTCATGAACCTGAAATGCTTCTGTGAGGCAAGGGACACTGTCAACAGATTAAAACGATGGCCTACAGACTGGGAAAAGACTTTCACCAACCCGTATCTGACTAAGGCCTAATATCCAAAATATATAAAGAACTCAAGAAAATAAACACCACCAAACTAAATGATCCAATTAAAAATGGAGTACAGAGCTAAACAGGAACATCAAATGGCTGAGAAACACTTAAAGAAATGCTCAATGTCCTTAATCATCAGGGAAATGCAAATAAAATGACTCTGAGATTCCATCTTACAACTGTTAGAATGGCTAAGATAAAAAACTTAAGTGACAGCACATGCTGGCCAGACTGTATAGAAGAGGGACCATTTCTCCATTGCTGATGAGAGTGCAAACATTCCCTTCTTTCCTTCCCTCCCCCCATTCTCACCTAAAAACATTCCCCTTCAATTCAGAGAGGAAAAACAGTTAAGTTGGGTGGGTTGGGAGGTATGGAAGATCATGGTAGGAGTTTGAGAAGAAAGGGTCATGATCAAAATATATTTTATTAAAAAAATCAAATAGAATATTTTAAACCCATAGCATAAATTGGTAGTAAATTTTGATTGTCAATTTAATGAGATTTAAAAAACCAACAAGTAAGCAATCCTCTAAGCGTGTAGATGAGAGAGTTTCCAGATTAAATAAAATGAGATGAAATTCACCCCTCCCCCTAAATTTTGTTGGAACACTTAGCATATAGGTAGAAGTCCTATTCCAGGGAAGGAAGGGATTGTCTGGGAAGCATCATCCCTGCCTGAATGTGGATGAGTAAATGGTCTGAACTATTAATCTTCCCCTTCAGGAATGAAAACACAATGTGTCCTATAGCCTCCTGCTCCTTCATCCACAAATTCTCTCATTTTTTAGGAGTGAATTATGCATTAATCCTTCCTTCAAAAACTGCCTTTTGTCTGATACTTTGTCATATCAACAAGAAAAGTAATTAAGACAAGTAAAGTCTACCCTTTTCACGTGTCATTCTGAGGTTGGTCAATACATAGTCTTTTTATTTATTCCCAAAGAGACAAGTTTTCATTTTTCTTTATATTAGTTTCCATGAAATTATTTCCTGTAGTGGTATCAGGAGGTATTCAAACAGCCTTTTTAAAAAAACCATTTAATTCAAGTGCTGTGTAAGCATACTCTGTATGTTTTTGTTTGCTGAAATGGTATTGCCATACTCCTACTTTGATGCATATGGTCTGAAATTCATATAAATTAGATAAGTTATTATTTGCTTAAAATGATACTATATTAGTTCATATAGTAATGTGTATTGCTTTTTATGTCCTAAGGGTCTCTTGATGCTTGATTCTAACAACTTATTATATAATACATATCATAAATGTTTTTCACCTGAATCAAATTAATGTATTAGTTCATATAATACATATTACTCTACAGATGTGTTGTACATATATATGATATATAAATATATAATATATACATATAGATATTTTAATACTTGGGGAAGGCCAAAGTTGCTCTTGCTTTGCAACCCAGTGAAATGCTTGACACACGGTGGAATAAACCTGTATTTAATTTTCTGAATTTCAGTAAATTGGGAATCTATGAAAAAAAATGTCCCCTTTCTTTTTGCTTCCTCTTCCCTTATTCTTTTCCTTCCATTTAGGTATGTATTTAGTCTTATGATGTGCCTTGTGTATAATATACATAAAACATTATTTTAAATTCTGTAGGGTAGCTTATAACTACAAAGTATAAGAAATAAGTCTTCAAGTACACTATATGATATATATATATATATATATGTGTGTGTGTGTGTGTGTGTGTGTGTGTGTGTGTGTGTGTATGTGTGTGTTTATGTGTATGTACATATACACAAAACAGGAGGCAGGGCTTATTGTGTCTTTTTATTATTTGGCTGTTCATCGCTCCACTTCCACTTTGAGATGCACCTTGAGAGACCACCCCAGAGAAGGCTTTCAGGCTCTGTGTTCTGGCTGCTTTGGTTAAATTGCTGATCTGCTGAAATCCTGCCGACTATGCCCACCCATGGAATTGCTCCCAGGAACTGAGACCAATACGGTCTACTTTTGCCCTTCCCATTAACTTCTTTTCTTTCCTGTCTATGGTAGGTGGGTTGGAAGGGAGGCTTATACATTAAAGAACTTCAAATAAAGTAGGTTTGGAAAAGGTCAAAGCCTACACTTCCTTTATAATTTTATTAAGGATAGCATATCTTCAAATTTTTGGGAGATGTATGTTAAACACTATGCTTGCTGTTATTCTTTTACACTAGCAGGTTACATTTAGAACTAAAATTTATTTTATTTTTGAAATATATTTATATTATTTTGTTATTTTCACTTAAATTGTATATTTTATTTCAAAGGTATTCATTTTACTTTTACTCATTTGTAGGTGTTGGATTAAGTGGAAAATAAGTGCTGCAATGAATCACTTCCTTCCTACCATAAAATTTTAATAAGTACTTAGGATTTAATAAGCATTATATTTTAAGCAATTAACAGTATATCCATCTGGAAATTGTTATCAAATGCAAAATATAACTTGATATTTACTCAAATACTTAATTTATTTTTTCAAAAGCAATAATAGATAATTCTTTATCCACTGATCCAAATGAGACTTTAGTATAATGCTAGCAAATTCAGTCCATTATCATGCTATTTAATTAACATGCTTTTCTAACTTTTAATTTCCCATAAAGCCTCTCTCTTTATTACTTTTATGCTTCAAAAATTCATCATGATTATTACACAGTTCTGTGCCACAATAACATATGGTTATCATTTTCAGGTATTTTCAAGCAGAATTTGGATTTTAACTCCATTGGTATTTGAAACTATTGTTTACATGAAGAAAATTTTAGTTTTACAACTTATTCTTCACACACTAATTCCTCATAGTATAAATTATCTCTAATACACTACTGTAAAGTTCCATGACTTTGCAAATACAACTTCAATTCATTACTAGTTTTTATGCAGCATAATTCTCATGATTTTACATTCTACTGAGTCTTTAAAATAGCATTAAACAATCACAACTTTTTGGTATGTGTACTATTAACAGTATAGCATTCTTGGCTGTGAAAAAACACACTACAAGGGTGATAAAATCACTTAACACCACACAGTTGCCATTATAGAGATGAAGGGTAATGTTATATTTTTTTCCTAAGGACCATCTAAAAATGGTGTGCTGCTTTTGGTCACATACTCAGTGTGATGGATATTTGTTTTGTGCATTTCAGTTTGTTCTGTTACTCAGTTAACATGTATCTACATATGTATGGGAGATGAGGTAGTAATTGAATACATGTATCCAATGTGTAGTGCTGAAAGCGGGCTAATTAACACTTCTTCTTCATAAATATTTCTCGTCTTTTCATCAGGAGCTTGTGAATTTCTTTTTCTGGCATTTTAGAGCATACATTAAAAGTAAAGACAATATAGCTTTATTAAATCTTTTGTCTAGACCACTGGCATCTACATTCAACGAGTTATGCAGTCATGGATCACTGTATTTTAAAATAATAGTGTCATTACTGAAATAAAATGAACATTTTTAAATAATATTCTTTAGACAGTACAATGTAGTAACTATTTATATGGTGAATACATTGCTTTAGGTATTGAAAGTCATATAAAGATTATTTAAAACATACAAGAAGATGGATCTAGGTTATATACACTTATTTTAATACTCTTTTCAAAGGGAATTTGAGTATCTGCAAATCTTGGTATAAAAAAAGTAGCCAAGAAACCAACCCTTTGTGGGTGACTAGTGATAGGTGTTCAATTTAATAAAAGTATTGAATGAATTTATAAATAAGTGTGAATTTATAACTAGGTCACTAATTTATAATAATATTCTAAACCTTTGAAGGCAAATATTGAGATATATTTTATGTGTACAAATATATTCACATAAGACACAACTGACAATTGCTTGTGTTAAATGTTTTGTTCTTATCTTTTATTCTATTATTATAGAATGAATTTTCCCCCTCCAAACCCAGGTTTTGAATTAACAACACTTATTAGCCTTTGAAGTTTCTGTGGGGTTTTGAATGAGGACTGTCCATCATAACTTGAATAGTTGGTCTGCAGGTGGCTGTGGTTATGGACTCTAGGAAGTACAGCCTTGCTCAAGAAATA